>NC_044573.1:112868972-113118972 GCF_901933205.1 Camarhynchus parvulus | reverse complement strand
AGCCCGCATGGTGAGTGCTGCTCGGGGGCTGCCCTTGGGCTCCCCGAGGCTCCTGGGAGTGCCCCCATCCATGTCTGAGCCCGTCTGTCCATCCCCAGCACCCAGAGATGAGCCGGCTGGGCCTGCTGGCCGCTGCCTTCTCGGACGGCAGGGTGCTGGTGTACGCCCTGCCGCACCCCACGGCCCTGCGCCACGCCAAGACAACCCAGGTAAAAGGTAGGAAGAGCCACCCCGCCGAGCAGGGCGTCCTGGCCCTCCTCCACCCGTGCCAGGGTGGGACTGCCAGCCCCGGGCTGGGCACCTCTGTCCATAGGAGCCTGCTGTGCCAGGGAGCTGCCAGCAGGACTGTGCCCAGCCTGGGGGCTGCATGGGGGGGAATGGGCACCCTGCTGCCACCAGCCTGGCATCTGCCGCAGGGATAGTGTGGGATCCCAGGCTGCTTTTTGGTGCTGGGGCCTGCTTTGAGTACCCTTGTGCCCAGAGATCCAAGCCCCTGTGCCAAAGCCTTTCTTCCAGCAGCTTCCACAATTCCATTGTGGAATTCCAGGGGAGGAGGGCTCCAGCCTTACCTGCAGCCTGTGTGAGAGCAGGCCACGTGCCGAGTGCTGCTCTGGTTCTGTCTCAGGGGCGCTGCAGCAGCCTGGCTGGGATGTAGCTCCGTGCCCAGCTCTCGGGCAGCCCCCGGGAGCTGGGCACTGGCAGGGGGCTCTCAGCAGCGTCACTGTGGCCACAGCAGGTGCAGGGTGTGGCAGTGCAGCCACAGAGCATGTCCCCAGCCATTCCCCATCTCCCTGCTGCCAGAGCTGCTCCCTCCAGTCTGCTCCATGTGTGAGGACAGGACAGGGAGTGCTGGGCCAGCTCAGGCTAATGGTGCCTGTAATGGCTGTGCCGGGCTGAGCGGGATTGATGGCCGGCACGTGCTGGCGGTGGGCACTGAGCTGTGACCAGCGCACAGCACTCCCCCTGCCAGTGGGGATGGCTCCCTGTGCCACCTGTGCCCCCCGTGCTGGCAGTGGGCACTGAGCTGTGACCAGCGCACAGCACTCCCCCTGGCAGTGGGGATGGCTTCCTGTGCCACCTGTGCCCCCCCGTGCTGGCAGCGGGCACTGAGCTGTGACCAGCGCACAGCACGGTTGATTCCCCCTGTGGCGCGGCACTGAGCTGTGACCAGCGCACAGCACTCCCCCTGGCAGTGGGGATGGCCCCCTGTGCCCCCCCTGTGCTGGCTGTGCCCGCGCTGCTGCAGGTGCCGGGCGCGGCCGCAGCCCCCGGGGCACGTCGTGAAGGGCCCCCCCATCACTGGCTGCAGCTGCACACATGGTCCTTGTGCTCAGGGCTGGGCTGGAGCTGCTCTCCAGCCACAGCAGCAGCGCCAGGCTGTGCTGACAGGCCCTGCTGGGGGCTCCCAAACTGTGCTGGCTCTCCCTGGGATACTGGGGACCCATCCCTGTGCTGTCCCTGTCTGGGGCACTGGGGACCCCCATCCCTGTGCTGTCCCTGTCTGGGGCACTGGGGATCCCCATTCCTGTGCTGTCCCTGGGGCACTGGGACCATCCCTGTGCTGTCCCTGGGGCACTGGGGACCACATCCCTGTGTTCCTGCCTGGCAGAGCTGGGGCTGGTCTCCGTACTGCATCCTGGCTGTCCCAGCTGTGCCCAGGAAGATGCACAGCTCTTTCCTGTCCCCCCCCATGGCTGCCAGGCTCCAGGCTGTGACGTGCCTGTCACTGTGCTGTGGGACAGCCCCACACTGGGGGTCAGGGACCCCAGGCCCGATGGATGTGGGACAGGTCCCCACAGCTCCCCTCTTGTTGGGGGGAGGATTCTCTGGTAGGCAGAGCTGGTGCATGGTGCTCCTGTGGGTGTCGTGCCCTGAGCTGTTGGGTGTAGGCTCTCTGCAGCCTGCCCTCCCCAGGAGTGCTGCCTGGCTGCTCCAGTCCTGTCAGCCATGGAGCAGATACCCTGCACAGCTGCTCCCTGCCTCCCTGCCGTGCTCAGAGTCAGGTCTGGCCCCTGTGTCACTGTGTCACCTCAGCTTTGGTGCCAGCCATGGTGGGGCAGGAGCCCATCATCTCTGCCTGTGGCGTGTTTCAGGGACTGCTTTCTCCAGCACACAGGCAGGCCTGGCTCCTGGGGGTCCTGTGCCACCAGTTTGCTCCTCCTGCTGTGCTGGGAACACTGCTCTGGGGAATGGCGGGACAGGGGCTGGGAGCCCTGGCCAGGGCCGTGAGGAGCTGCAATCCAGGCTCCAGGCAGGGAGCTCCCAGGACAGCCAAAGCCTGCCCTGACCCCCTTCTGCTCTCTTCTAGATGGGTCCCTCCACAAGCACCTTATCTGCAAGGTCAGTGTTCCCCACCGTGGCGATCCCTGTCAGGTTCCCCAGCGAGCCCCCAGCGTGCAGGTGGCAGAGCCTGGGGAGCCGAGGCACCTGCAGAGTGTTGGAGGGGCAGAGCAGTGCCGTGCCCCACCCCAGGCTCCCGCTTCTGGGGCACGGGTGGCACCGTGCAGGGCTGTGACCCAGGGCTCTCCCTTGGCCCCCAGGTGCAGTGCATCGCCACGCTTCAGGTGGGCTCCGTCCAGGCAGGTCATGCACCTGAGTGTGGGCAGTGCTTCAGTCTCTCCTGGATGCCTTCCAAGCCCCACCATCACCTGGCAGCAGGGTTTTATGACGGTGAGTCTCTTTCTGTGCCCTGCAGCAGCCCTCGGGGAGCAGCCCTTGCCTTGGCAGAGGCACTGCAGCCTCAGCTGCTCAGCCCCAGCTGGTGCTGGAACCTCTGCCCAGCCCTGGCTCAGGGGCAGCCTTCTCTGGGCTGGCTGTTGTCATTCTGACATACCTCCAGGCTGGTCACTGGTCGTCCCTGTCTGTGGCTCTGGGCTTGTCCGCCTCTGTTGAACTTGCCTGGATGGAATTTTCTGCTGGGCTTGCAGTGATCCACAGCTCTATGCTGTGTTGCCAGGACCTGCTACCACATTGTCTGCTTGGAGTCCCAGCCCCAGCCTGGCCCCCGTGTCGTGTGGCCCTGCCTCTGCCCTGTCCCACTCTCAGCCCCAGCCCCAGCCTGGCCCCCGTGTGGTGTGGCCCTGCCTCTGCCCTGTCCCACTCTCAGCCCCAGCCCCAGCCTGGCCCCTGTGGCCCTGCCTCTGCCCTGTCCCGCTCTCAGCCCCAGCCCCAGCCTGGCCCCTGTGTCGTGTGGCCCTGCCTCTGCCCTGTCCCGCTCTCAGCCCCAGCTCCAGCCTGGCTGCCGTGCTCTGCAGCTCCCACAGCCCTGCCTGTGCTGCTGCTGGTCCCCTGCTGAAGCACACGTGCCGTTGGCAGTGCCTCACGGACACAAGTCTTTCCACAGGCACCGTGGCAGTGTGGAACCTGCTCACCAAATCCCTGCTGCAGTGCGTGCACCAGCCCGACGCCTCCCTCAAGCTCTACCCTTTCCAGTGCTTTCTGGCCCATGACCAGGCAGTCCGGAGCATTGAGTGGTGCAAGGCTGACAGGTGAGGGCAGGAGCAGCCGCAGATGCTGCCGGGAGAGGAGCTTCCTCCTGCAGAAGCAGCTCTTTTGTCAAGAATGGCTTGGGAGGCTGTGGTGCCAATGGCCCTCTGCAGCACCAGAGGTTGGGTTGGGCTTCCCAGGGTGAGGGCAGTGGAGCCACTGCAAGGCTGTGCTGGGCCAGGGCACGGCTCCGTGCCGGGCTCTCAGCGCTGCCTTTCTGCTGCTTCTCAGCAACTTCCTGGTGACGGTGGGCAGCGACCGCAAGATCAAGTTCTGGGACCTGCGGCGGCTCTACGAGCCCATCAACAGCATCAAGCGCTTCCTGAGCACCGAGGTGGCCTGGCTGCTGCCCTACAACGGCATCACCGTGGCCCAGGACAACTGCTACGCCCCGTGAGTGCTGGGGGCCAGACCTGCTGCCTGGCCTGGTCCAGCTTCCCCGGGCCCCTCTGGCTTCCCCCTCCCTGGGACCGTCCAGCTGTGCCGTGGCAAGGGCAGGCTCTGCCTGTTTTGTGTCACCCTGCAGCAGCAAAGCGTGGCATCCCCTCTGCCATGCCACCCTGAGGCAGAGGCATGGTGGGCCAGGGGACTGAGCAACAGGTGTGCAGCTAAAGGGGTTTGGGAACTCAGTGAGTCCTTGGCCTCTGGGAGCTGCCTTGCCTGTGCTTGCTCTGGACTCTGCCATGCTGCTGGAGCAGGAACAGCCCCCTCACCCTGGGCCAGTTCTGTGGGGAGGTGGCTGTGCCTGGCTCTCACATCCCTGGTGACAGCAGAGTCAGGCACCCCAGGCCTCATTCTGTGCCTTCCTCTGCAGGTATGGGCTCTGTGGGATCCACTACATCGACGCCGGGTACCTGGGCTTCAAGGCCTATTTTGTGGCCCCTCGCAAGGGCACCGTGTGGGTAAGGGCCAGGGCAGGGTCACTCTGTCCCCGTGGCCAGGTCAGGCCCAGCTGGGGCCCAGGGCTTGTGGTGGGAGCCCTGTGCCCTCCAGCCCTCTGTCCCTGCAGAGCATCTCTGGCTCGGACTGGTTGAACACGGTGGCTGCGGGTGACATCACCGGCGAGCTGGTGGCAGCCGTGCTGCCTGACCTGGCTGTCAACCCCCTCAACATCAAGCGCTCCTCGGACCGCAGATTTGTAAGAGACCATCATGCCTGGGGGGCCCAGCCCAGCGCACAGGGCCAGCGGGGACAGGGGACCACAGGAGGAGTGTCCTGAACCCCCATCCCACCTGGTGGTGCCTGTCTGCAGGGGAGCAGCAGGATCTGTACCCGCCCTGCCCTGAGCTGCCTCTCCCCCACAGCCCGTGTACAAAGCTGACCTGCTGCCGTGCAGCCCTGACGGGCCCAAGGGCAGCGAGCAGGCCCTGCCCAGGACCCATCACTACAGCGAGATGGCAGCCAGCAGCTACCTCCGCTTCCAGGACACCGACCTGGTAGGACAGGCTGGGCAGCCAGGGTCTGGCCCCGAGCGGGAATGGTGGGGCTGTGCCCGGGCAGGGGGGTGGCAGGGTCTGACCCTGAGCAGGGCTGGGGGGCTGTGCCTGGGCAGGGGGGTGGCAGGGTCCGACCCGAGCAGGAATGGTGCGGGGCGGGGGTGCAGGTGACCCTGAGCAGGAATGGTGGGACTGTGCCCGGGCAGGGGGTGGCAGGGTCCGACCCGAGCAGGAATGGTGGGACTGTGCCCGGGCAGGGGGGTGGCAGGGTCCGACCCCGAGCAGGAATGGTGGGACTGTGCCCGGGCAGGGGGGTGGCAGGGTCCGACCCCGAGCAGGAATGGTGGGACTGTGCCCGGGCAGGGGGGTGGCAGGGTCTGACCCTGAGCAGGCCTGGGGGGCTGTGCCTGGGCAGGGGGGTGGCAGGGTCCGGCCCCAAGCAGGGCTGGGGGGCTGTGGCTGGGCAGGGGGGTGGCAGGGCTGGGAGATGCTGCTGGGGCAGGGCTGAGGTCACAGTGCATGCACTGCTCCTGCCCCGGGCCCACAGCCCAAGGTGGTGCCTCCACTTGCAGCGCAGCTTCCAGAACCTCCCGAGCCGGGAGCCCATGCGGCGCATGCACGTGCAGGAGCTGAAGGCAGAGCTGAGCCTCGACCGCCTGCAGCTGGAGGCCCTCCACAAGGTGGGTGGCGCAGTGTGAGCCCCAGCCCTGCGCTCAGGTGGCTCTGCTCTGCCCTGGGGCCGAGTCCCAGCACCCCAGCCCGTCCCTCAGGAGCTCCTCTCTCCCACAGGTGCGCTTCAGCCCCAACCTGGACTCGCAGGGCTGGCTGGTGTCGGGCGGGCAGGCGGGCATTGTGCGGGCACACTGCCTGGCAGGGCTGGCCTCCGTGGGCCGCCAGCTGCTCCCAGAGTGCCAGGCCCGCTTCAGCGTCCTCTATGGGGACACGCCCAGCAGCCCTGGCCCCCCTGAGCCCTCCCTGCTGCCAGGGGAGTAGGGCGTCAGTGCCTCACCATGCTGCTGCCATGTGCTCACCCTGGGCAGGGCTTGGGGCTGGGCCAGCCATGCTGGCATGGGGCTGTGGGCCCTCTCGGTGCTGCTTTCCTGATGGGTGGCTGCTGCAGGGGGGACAGCTGCTCCAGCTGCTCCCAGCCGTTCCCTGGGATGCTCTGGACACTTGTCCTCGTGCTCTGGGCCTGGAAGGGTCTGTCTGCACCGTTTGGTCTGAGCTGGGCAGGGGTGGTGGGACCTGGCGTGGCCAGGGCTGAGCTGTGGCTGTGACCCTGTGGAAGGAAGCCCCGTGGGCTCCACCAGCGTGGAGCTGTGCTTGTGCTCGCCTCCATCCCCAGTGAGTGCCCGAGGGCAGGGAGGGGGCCGGGAGCCGTGGAGTCGCTCACATTGAGCTCGTGTTCAGCTGTGCAGAATAAACGTGGTTGGTTTTGTATGGCTGTGGTGGTGCTGGCACTGGGGCAGGTATGGCTGTAGGGGCCCACCCCTAACTCCACCATTTCCCTTCCCATGCTCCTCTGTCTGCTGCACTGTTGCTGCTGCTCCAACACATTTATTGGCAGCGCTGGCACCGCTGCTGGCACAGATGGACAGATGGACACCAGGGGCACAGGCACGACTCAGCAGAGGGAATGGGTCAGGGCCAGGCACAGGAGGGTTCAGATGGAGCCCAGGCAGCAGCACAGGGGGCTGGGGCCAAGGCCAGGTCTGAGGTCCCCCATGGGGGATGTCCCTTCCTGCCAGGACAGACAGGCTCCCTGGGGACCGGGTGGTGGGGCAGGATTCCACCTCCTCAGGAGCTGTGGCACAGCAGGGAGTGGAAGGTTCCAGGGAGCCCCTGTGCTCCACAGGCCAGGGCATGTGTCTGTCCCCCGAGGACACCACACTGGAGTCACTGTCCCACCCCAGGGCTCTGCAGCAGTGGGGTGGGTACAGGGGAGATGGGATCTCAAGCGCTGCCCTGCTCTAGCACAAGGAGCTGGGGCCAGGGCCACGTCTGGCCCAACGTAGCAGCGGGTGGGGGTCTCAGGTTCGGGGGTCCTGGCAGTGGGGACAGCCTGCTGACTCCTCCTGGTGCTGCTCCACCTGTACCGTGCACAAGGCAAAGCCAAACCTGCTCTGGAGCCGGGCAGTGACCTCCTGCAGCACCATCTCCGTGTCAGCGCCGGCATCTAGGAGCAGCAGGGCAGGGGCTCGTTCCTGGCACGGCCCGTGGGGCCCCGGCCGTGCCCCGTGCAGGTCACTCACCCACGGCCACGTGCACCGACACGGCGGCGTGGTTCGGTGTCAGCGCCCAGAGGTGCAGGTCATGGACGCCCCGCACGCCGCGGGCCCCCAGCAGCGCCTCCTTCACCACATCGAACTGCAGCCCCCGCGGGGCCCCTGCCAGCAGCACCCCTGGTCACACTGCCCCCCTCGGCCCCCAGACACGGCACCCACCTGGCTGAGGCTGGGGGCTTCCCCAGGGCAGCCAGGCTGGGCATGGTGGCTTTGGGGTGAGACAGGCCTCACCTCGGGGCCAATGCACCTGGCTGCGCTGGAGAGGAGGAACTGGGGGCGTTCAGGTGGGGCAGGGGAGGCACAGAGGAGGGGAGCTGCCTCATGGCAAAGTGCTGCGGCAGATGGAGCTCCAGGAGCTCCTGTGCCCACCCTGTGCGTGGGTCTTGCACTCCTCTCACCCACTGCTCACCTTCCATGAGGACCGTGAAGACGTCTCTGAGGATGGTGATGGTGGAGCCAAGGACGAAGACCGAGAAGAAGAGGGTGCTGATGGGGTCTGCGATCTTGCACTGGGGCTGCAAAGAGCGAGGTCTCTATGAGGCTGGGGGCAGAGCCCACGTGGCACCCTGCGTGGCACCGGGAGAGCTGCTCCCACGGGCAGCACTGGGGCGGCCCAGCCCGGGCACCTTGAAGTAGATGATGGTGGCAGCCACGAGGACGCTGACGCTCTGCAGCAGGTCACCCACCACATGGACGAAGGCTGCCCGCACGCTGGTGCTGCCGGGCAGGGGGCTGCGGCTGGGCTGGCAGGACACAGAGCTCTCCAGCTGCTCGTAGGCCCCTGTGCCATGGCCGTGGCCAGCAGGGGACTGGTGCAGGATGTAGGCCATGCTGGAAGGAGCAGGGCTGGCTCAGTGCCACACTGACAGGGCGTGTGTGGGGGCCTTGCTTGGCCAAAAGGGACACAGGCAGTCACACCTGAGGCTGGGGACAGTGGGAGGAGTGGGGCTGGAGCTGCAGCAGGGCTGGAAGGTGTGCAGGAGCGGGGCAGGGGTTTGGTCCTGGGGCTCATGACAGAGCTTGGGAGGCACTGCTTAGGGGACCAGGGAGTGTGGGGAATGGGGACGTGGGCACATGGACTGGAAGCCCTGAGCATGTGGGGACAAGGAAGTGGTGGTGGCACTGCCTGGGGACACAAGGCTGGTGCACAGGGACACAAAGTGACCTGGGGGCACAGCTGGGGTCACAGGGGGCAGGACTCAGCTGATGGGGAGCAGGGCTGCACCCGTGGGACATACACCAGATTGACAGCAACGGCGCAGGCCGACGTGGCCAGCATGGCTCGCGCCTCAATCTCGTAGTCGTTGCTGATGATGCGGGCGGCCGCCAGGTAGACCAGGGCCGCGGTTACAACCCAGATAGAGAGCACAGAGGCCAGGGCACCCAGCGTCTCTGTGGGGTGAGACACATCAGCACCCACCCGGCCGTGGGGTCCCCGGAGCCCGCGGGGCCGCGCCCCTCAGCTCACCCGAGCGGTGCCAGCCAAAGGTCATGGTCTTGGTGGGCGGGCGGCTGGACACCCAGAGGGAGAAGAGGCTGACAGACATGCTGCCCACGTCCGTCAGCAGGTGGGCTGCATCCGTCATGATGGCCAGGCTGTGTGCTAGGTAGCCGCCTGTGGGCACAGAGCAGCTGGCACCCCGCGCCCGGCCCGCAGCCCCGCGCCCCGGCCCGCCGCGTTACCTATCACCTCCCCGACCATGAAGAGGCAGCAGACGGCGCAGGCGACGCTCAGCTGCCGGCGGGCCTGGAGCCGGCCCTGCCCGGGGCAGGGGCTCGGGGGGCTGCAGCGGCAGCGCAGATCTGGAGCCGCGGGTGCTGAGGGGTCTGGAGAGCCTGTGAAGAGACTGGGGGCGGGGGTCACTGCCGGCAACGCCGGCTCGGGGGCTCCTGCCCAGACCCCCGAGGGTCCTGCTGCGGCCCCCTGGTATGCGGCCAGGCGGGGCACCGGCGGAATGCCCCCCCAGCGGGACGAGCAGCCACGGACTGGCGGCAGCAGCAGGAGACGGTGGCGCGGGGCTCCCGCCGGAACCGAAGACGGGACTGGCGCGGGTACCGCGGGGAGGTGCGGGTGGCAGCGAGGTGTTGCGCCCGGGGCCAGGCTGCTGGACGGGCCAGCGGCGCGGAGACGTGGGGCGCGGGGAAGGGGCGGCGGGGGCCGCGTCCCGGTGCGTGGGGCAGCAGTGCGGGAGCGGGAACGGGCAGCCCACCGGGACGGGGGCTAACGGATGAACGGCACCGGTGTGGGCGGGTGATGGATGGATGGTACCGGTGTGCGTGGGTGACGTTTGGGCGCCGATACGTGCGGGACGGACACCCGAGGGGGGAGAGAGGCTGGCGCACGGCGGAGCTGGTTCCGCTTGAGCGGAGGTGCCGGCGGCGGGGTGACGGTGCAAGCGGCGGACGGTCAGGGCTGGCGCGGGGACTGCGGAGGTGCCGGTGTCCGCTCGGATGGATGAAGGCACGGGGGCGGGCGGGGAGGGACGTGCCGGGGGTGCCGGTGTCGGCGGTGGGAGCTGGCGGCGCGCGACGTGCCGGGGGCTTGCGGGCGCCGGAGGAGCCGAGGGCGATGGGGGCGATGGAGGTGCCGGGGATGATGGGCGAGCGGGTGCGGGAGGACCGGGGGTTGCAGATGCGGGAGATAATGGAGGTGACGGTGCGAGGAATTGCCGGGGAGCCTGGGAGGTGAGGGGGTGCCGCGGGTGGCGGTGCCGGGATAAGGGGGATGCCGGCGATGGACGTGCTAGCGCCGGTAACGGGGCTGTCGGGACGATGGTGTGCCGGCGCCGATGGAAGTGCCGGTGGTGACCGGGGAGTCGGGGGTGCCGGCGATGAGAGTGCCGTCGGTGCCGGAGGCGCTGGTGATGGAGTTGTGCTGGCGGTGGTGGGGGTGCCAGGGTGATGGGTGCCAGTGATGGGATGTCGGGGCGATGGGTGCCGGGGCGATGGGTGCCGGTGATGGGGTGCCGGTGATGGGGTGCCGGTGATGGGTGCCGGGTGCTGGTGCTGGGTGCCGGGGTGATGGGATGCCGGGATAATGGGTGTCGGGGCGATGGGATGCCGGGGCGATGGGATGCCGGTGATGGGATGCCGGGATGCTGGGTGCCGGTGATGGATGCCGGTGCGATGATTGCCGGTGCCGGTGGTACCTCTTGAGGCGCAGGCTGCCGTCGGCGCGGCCGCCCCGCGGGCTGACCAGGCGGGCGCTCTCGGTGCCGGTCGGGGGCTCCATCCCGGGAGCGAGCGGCGCCGCGGGCACCGGCACCGCCGAGCCCCGCCCCTGCCGTGACTCCGCCCCCGGCTCCGCCCCCGCGCCGGTGGCGGGGCGGTCCCGCCCCGGTGCCGCCGCTCCGGGCGCGGGGCGGGGGCGGCCGGCGGGCGCGGGTACTGCGGAGCGGTGGATCTCCGGGAGAACACACCGGAGCTGCGTGTAAGGGCGCTGCTTTCGCGGGAGAAGCTCTTCGGGGACAGGGATCCGCCGCACCTCCTGTCCCCGGCAGGGGATGACACGACTGATCCTGGGATCCGTCTGAGCACGGAAGGACACGAGGGGAGCTGCGGAGAAGCCAGCACGGCGGGGATCGTGCCTGCCCGTGGGGATCACCTGCCGCGGTGCCGCGCCGGAGCCGGTGCACAGGGCAGCGCAGGGCACAGCGTCTGCCCGGGCTGCAGGAAGGATTTTGGCGCTGTTCCCCTGCGATCCTCCGAGAGAAGCGCTGGGAGCGCGGGCTGGCTGAGCCGGAGGGGCCGCACTGGCAGGGGCTGCATGGCCCAGCCCAGGGCAGGGCGTTCAGTGCCAGGAACCACCAGCGCGGGGTTGGTGCCGAGTCCGGCCCCGTCTGCCGCCGCCTTCAGGGACCTGGCGGCCAGGCTGAGCCCCCTCAGCGCGGCGACAGATGACACCGACCGTGCTGCTCCGTGGAGCGGAGAGACTCAGCACGGGCTGCGGAGCCGGGGGCAGGAGCCTGGAGAGGGTCAGCACGGGGCAGGGCCGGTCCTGACCGAGGAGGAGCAACCTCAGGACGGGCAGGGGCGGCGGGCTGGGAAAAGGCTCCAGGGGTCCTGGGAGACACCCAGCAGACCGTGAACCAACAACGCACCCTTGGCGTGTCCTGGACACTGCCCCGCGGCGCCGGGCCCAGCGCTGGGTGCCCCGGGCACGAGGGACAGGGACAGGGACAGGCTGGGCATAGCCCCGAGCAGCCTGTGATGCTGCAGGGCTAGAGCGGCTCTGCCGGATGAGGCTGAGGGAGCTGCGGCTGCTGAGCCCGGGGCAGAGCGGGCCCGAGGATCCCGGGGTGGGGATCACCTGCAAGGAGGGATCCGCAGGTGAGCCCCGGTGTGTGTGACACCTGCAGGGAGGGCTGTGCCGGTGAGCCCTGGTGTGTGTGACACCTGCAGGGAGGGATCCACAGGTGAGCCCCGGTGTGTGTGACACCTGCAGGGAGGGCTCTCAGGTGAGCCCCGGTGTGTGTGACACCTGCAGGGAGGGATCCACAGGTGAGCCCCGGTGTGTGTGACACCTGCAGGGAGGGCTGTGCAGGTGAGCCCCGCCCACCCAGGGCGCCCGGGGCGGGGCCTCGGTAAGAGGCGGAGCCTCAGCCAGGGGCGGGGTCACACTAGGGGCGGGGCAGCACTCAGAGGCGGAGCCTCACTGGGGCAGGGGCTCAGTCGGGGCAGGGATTCGTCAGGGGGAGGGACTTAATCCGGGGCGGGGCCTCTGTCGGGGCGTGGCCTCATCCGGGGGCGGGGCCTGCTCCCCGTGCCGTGCGCAGCCCGTCCTGTCCCAGCAGCCCCCGCGGGCCGCGCGGTGATGGCAGCGGCGGGCGCTGAGGAGCGGCGGGGGGCGGCGGGGCCGGAGCGCGCCCACAGCTCCGGTCCCGGTCCCGGCCCCGGCCCCGGCCCCCTGGGTTCGCTGCTCAGCCGCTTGCCGCTGGCGCCTGCCCCGGCCCCACGGCGCCGCACCGCCAGCCAGTGCAAGCCGGAGCCGCCGCTGCTGCGCACCAGCAAGCGGACTATCTACACGGCCGGGCGGCCGCCGTGGTACAGCGAGACCGGCGCGCCCGTAGATGAGGCCTTTGTCATCGGTGAGCGCTGGGACGGGGCCGGGGAGGGGATGGAGCCGGATCAGAAAGGAGATGGAGCCGAGAGCGGGCCGGGAGGGGATGGAGGCCGGACCGGGGCCGGGGCCGGGCTGCGGTCGGGAATCGCGGAACGAGGCCCCGAGGGACGGCCAGGGAGGGGCTGGGACCGGGCCGGAGGCGGATCTGGATCCGGGCCGTGACGGATCCGGGCCGGGGCGGTGCCCCCGCCGCTCCCCGCAGGCCTGTGCGGCGGCAGCGCCTCCGGCAAGACCACGGTGGCGACGCGGATCATCGAGGCGCTGGACGTGCCCTGGGTCGTGCTGCTCTCCATGGACTCCTTCTACAAGGTGCGGGACGGGGCCCGCGACAGCTTCGAGCCGGGCCGACACTCGCGGTTCCAGTGTGCCGCTGGGTGCTGCCGGTGCTCGGGGTGCGGCTCTGAGCAGGGCTGGGGTGCGGTGGATGCCAGCATGCTGAGCGGTGCCGGTGCCTGCAGGTGCTGGATGAGGGGCAGCAAGCGCTGGCAGCCCGCAGCGACTACAACTTCGACCACCCCGATGCCTTTGACTTCGAGCTGCTCGTCAATGTCCTGCGCAAGCTCAAGAAGGGCAAGAGCGTGAAGGTGCCGGTGTACGACTTCACCACACACAGCCGGCGCCGCGAGTGGGTGGGTGCCAGGGGCCGGGCTGCGCCTGGCTAGCAGGGTCTCGGGAAAGGGGAACACCTCTGGGCCCTGCAGGGCCTGGAAGGCTAAAGGGAGGGGCAGCTGGGGTCATCAGGGAGGGGGACTCATTCATGGGAGGCTGTGGGGGGATGTGCAGACAGGCCGGTGCAGATATGAGGGAAGGACTCAGTGTGGAGACGTGCTGGGAGGAGGCACTGAATAGAGGCTTGGGATCTAGAGCAAAGTTCGGGGTCTGTCCTGGCCTGGAGCATCATGCACAGGGATCAACTATGGCTCCAAGGCGTTGGATGCTGCAGGATGGTTATGGGGAGCCCCAGCACAGTGGTGAGACCCCAGGGGGGTCAGTGCCCTGTCTGTGTCAGTGTTGGTGCTGCTGTGGCATGTGAGAGAAACAGGACAAACCCAGCTGCTGTCTGCCTGCAGAAAACAGTGTATGGGGCCAACGTCATCGTGTTCGAAGGGATCCTGGCCTTCGCCAACAAGGAGCTGCTCAAGGTATCGCTGCCTCAGGTGGCCGCTGGCCCAGAGGGGATGATGTGCTGCAGCAGGACGGGCACTGGCCCTGGGTGCCTCTGCAGCGCTGCAGTGGGGGCTGTGGAGGGAGAGCTCACCGCGCTTGCTGGCAGAGCGCTGCGTGTCAGAGGCCTCAGGGGAGGTGATGCTGGGTGCCCCTGCGGGGTGGTGGAGGGGAGTAATGGGTGTGATGGGAGCTGCATAGGGGGTGCTCACCCCTCCCAGTTTTCCAGCTGCTGGACATGAAAGTGTTTGTGGACACGGACTCTGACATCCGCCTGGTGCGGCGGCTGCAGCGCGACATCATGGAGCGCGGGCGCGACGTGGCGGGGGTCATCAAGCAGTACAACAAGTTTGTGAAGCCAGCCTTCGAGCAGTACATCGAGCCCACCGTGCAGGTGGCCGACATCGTAGTGCCCAGGGGTGAGGCCAGAGCTGACCCTGGTGTGGGGAGCGGGTGCTGTGGGGCAGAGGTGGCTCAGCATCCGCCCCACCTGCCTCCTCTGCCCCACCCTCAGGTGGGGAAAACTTCGTGGCACTGGACCTCATCGTGCAGCATGTGCACAGCCAGCTGGAAAAGGTGAGCTGGGGCTGAGGAGGGGAAGGGTCCTGCATGCCGAGGGCAGGATGTGGCTGCACACAGACCTGTGCTCTGGGGGCACCTGGGGGGTGTTGGCATCACCTCTCTCTTCTCAAGAGGCCCCAGCGTGGTGCTTGGGGGAGCAGGTTGGTGAAGTGGGCACTGGGGAGGAGGTGGGGAGCTGGGCTGTGGTGGTGGCTGTGCTGGCCTGTGAGTGACTGACAGGGTGTCTGTCCTTCCTGTTCCCCTGCGCTGCGCCGGTGACCTCTGCACCACCAGCGGGAGATTACAGTCAGGTACGTGGGACCCACGGCTGCAGAGGAGCCTCTTCTGGGCTGAGGGGGCTGCTGGCGCCCACTGCGTTCCGAGTCCCTGCCGGCAGAGCTTTGCTGAGGTGCCTGAGCATAGCTGCTCCTCCCCAGAGCTGCAGGGGCTGTGCTCAGCTCCTCAGGGCCTGTCTGGCTGCAGCCCTGGGCTCTGTGTGACACACCTCACACTGTGGCTGCTGCATTTGGCCAGCTGCCTGCCCCGCTCGTGTCCCTGTCTGGAGCAGGGCTCCTGTCTTGGCTGCTGAGTTACCCTGAGCTGCTCACTTCTGTGGGAGAAGTGCCCTGCATGGTCCCTGTTGCTGGCACGTCATGTCCCCTTTGGGCAGGACAGCCCTTGTCCCTTGTGGTGACAGCCTGGTCCCAGGGTGCAGGGAATGTCCTGCCCTGCAGAGCTGCAGCTCCTGGTGCTGCAGAGGCTGCAGCAGCCGTGTGTGTGGTCTGGGAGGTTCACCCCAGTGGTTTTGGGCAGCCCAGCTCTGGGGTACCAGACTTGGGGCACTCTTCAGGATCCAGGGGAAGGCCAAGCACGGTGCTGACCTTTCAGAGGGGTTTTTTGGAGCCTTCCTTTGGCAGGGCCGTGTCCCTCCAAGGGCCCAGGGCTGTGAGCGTGTGTGTGCTGCCCAGCTCTGAGCACCTTCCTTCCTGCAGGGCAGCCCTGGCCTCGGCCCACCAAGGACAGCCCCTGCCCAAGACCCTGAGTGTCCTGGAGAGCACGCCACAGGTGCGGGGCATGCACACCATCATCAGGTACATCCCTGCCCTGGCCCTGCCCTGGCCTGCTCGCTGGCAGCACACCACAAGGCCTGGCACGAGTTTCTCCCCTTTGCCCTGGGGCTGCAGTCCTGGGGGTTGGCCTGGAGCAGAATGGCTGAATGGAGCTGGCCCTGGCCCCATGGGCACGTGGTGACCAGAGCTCTGCACATCTGCTTTGGGTGATTCCTGAGCCTCAGGCAGGCTTTTCCTACAGTGGGAGGGGACTGGTTGGCTCTTTCCGCACTGGAGCACAGGTGGAGCAGCTGGTGGCATGGAGCAAGATACCCCTTGCCCCTCTCCCAGGGCACTTGGTTTAGAGCTACCTTAGAGAAGGGACCTGGGCAGCTGCTTCTGTGACTTTGCCACTCTTGGTCTTTTCTTTCCCCTCTGATGCTCCTTTTTTCCAGGTGACAGTGGCATCAGTTAGCAAAGGGTGAAGGGCTGAGGCCTTTAGGACTATGGAGAGGTTCATTGGTTTTGCAGCTGCGGAACCTGGCAGCCCCAGGTGTGTTTCTCCACAGCAGAGAGGGGATTTTGAGCTCAGTCAGGTCCTCCTGTGGCACCTGTAGGTTTGGAAGGTGTCAGCTCATGTCCTTGTGAGAGACCTGGACAGGACTGAGTGCACTTGGAGTAAGCTTGCAGAGGATACCAAGTGGGGTGGGATGTGGATCTGCGGGAGAGCAGGAAGGCTCTGTAGAGGGGTTGGGACGCTCTGGATCAATGTGCTGAGACCAGCAGTGTGAGGGTCACCAAGGCCAAGTGCCAGGCCCTGCCCTTGGGTCACAACAGCCCCATGGAGCACTCCAGGACGGGGCAGAGAGGCTGGAAAGGCCATGGGAGTGTTAGTGGACAGTGGCTCAACAGGAGGGTGGGCAAGAGGCCAGTGGCACCTGGGCGTTGCCAGCTGGGCACTGCTGGGGCACCTCCAGTCCTGGGGACAGCTCTGGGCCCCTCCTGATAAGAGAGACATTGAGGGAGCATGTCCAGGGCAGGGAATGGAGCCCCAGGAGAGGCTGAGGGAGCTGGAAAGGGGCTCAGCCTGGAGAAAAGGAGGCTCAGGGTTCTCTATAGCTTCCTGACAGGAGGATGCAGCCAGGTGAGGGTCAGGCTCTGCTCCCATGGAAGAAGGGACAGGACAAGAGGAAGCTGCCTCAGGCTGCTCCAGAGGAGATTTAGGTTGGATATTGGGAGCAGTTTCTTCATGGAAAGGATTTTCCAGCCTCAGCACAGCTGCTCCAGGTGGTGATGGATTCCCCATCCCTGGTGGAATTTAGAAACCACGTGGATGTGGCACTTGAGGGTGTGGGCTGGTGGTGGCCTTGGCAGTGCTGGGGGAGCAGCTGAACTTGATCTCAAAGGGCTTTTCCAACCCAAACAATTTATGGTGTTCTGATACTCATGGCCACATCCAGGCTGGGCACCTCCTTTCCTTCTCCTGACTCCCTCCTGTGGAAGCACAGGCTCCAAGGCAGGTCCTGGCAGTAGAAGAGGTGATGTGGCACCTGAGGTGTGCCAGGCAGAGCCCTGTGCCAGTGCCCTGTCCCTCCCCCGGCCCGTGGCTCCACCTTTGTACCACAAGTGCTGGATGACCTTAATCCGTGAGGCTCAGGGCTGTGCTGGGCTGCCCTGGGCTGGCTCAGGCTTTGCTGGGTCTGCAGGGCTTTGGCACCTCTGGCCTCACGTGGCTGTGCTGATGCCATGCAGGCATGTCCAGCCCAGCCTCTCTGGGTGCCTGGACGTGCCCAGCCCAGCCTCTCTGGGTGCCTGCATGTACCCAGCCCAGCCTCTCTGGGTGTCTGCATGTGCCCAGCCCAGCCTCTCTGGGTGCCTGCATGTGCCCAGCCCAGCCCAGCCTCTCTGGGTGCCTGCATGTGCCCAGCCCAGCCTCTCTGGGTGCCTGCATGTGCCCAGCCCAGCCTCTCTGGGTGCCTGCATGTGCCCAGCCCAGCCTCTCTGGGTGTCTGCATGTGCCCAGCCCAGCCTCTCTGGGTGCCTGCATGTGCCCAGCCCAGCCTCTCTGGGTGCCTGCATGTGCCCAGCCCAGCCTCTCTGGGTGTCTGCATGTGCCCAGCCCAGCCCAGCCTCTCTGGGTGCCTGCATGTGCCCAGCCCAGCCCAGCCTCTCTGGGTGCCTGCATGTGCCCAGCCCAGCCTCTCTGGGTGCCTGCATGTGCCCAGCCCAGCCTCTCTGGGTGCCTACATGTGCCCAGCCCAGCCCAGCCTCTCTGGGTGCCTGCATGTGCCCAGCCCAGCCCAGCCTCTCTGGGTGCCTGCATGTCCAGCCCAGCCCAGCCTCTCTGGGTGCCTGCATGTGCCCAGCCCAGCCCAGCCTCTCTGGGTGCCTGCATGTGCCCAGCCCAGCCTCTCTGGGTGCCTGCATGTGCCCAGCCCAGCCCAGCCTCTCTGGGTGTCTGCATGTGCCCAGCCCAGCCCAGCCTCTCTGGGTGCCTGCATGTGTCCAGCCCAGCCTCTCTGGGTGCCTGCATGTGCCCAGCCCAGCCTCTCTGGGTGTCTGCATGTGCCCAGCCCAGCCCAGCCTCTCTGGGTGTCTGCATGTGCCCAGCCCAGCCTCTCTGGGTGCCTGCATGTGCCCAGCCCAGCCTCTCTGGGTGTCTGCATGTGCCCAGCCCAGCCTCTCTGGGTGCCTGCATGTGCCCAGCCCAGCCTCTCTGGGTGTCTGCATGTGCCCAGCCCAGCCTCTCTGGGTGCCTGCATGTGCCCAGCCCAGCCCAGCCTCTCTGGGTGTCTGCATGTGCCCAGCCCAGCCTCTCTGGGTGTCTGCATGTGCCCAGCCCAGCCTCTCTGGGTGCCTGGACGTGTCCAGCCCAGCACCACTGCAGAGCTGTGAGCCAGGGTTCTGCTCCCTCCTTGTCCTGTCTGGTGCTTCCCAGTGCAGCTCTCTGGGGTGCCAGTCCTGCATGCTGGCCAGCACCATTCCTTGGGGTTCCACACCAGAGGCTCCTCAGGCTCCACCTGTCTGTCCATCTGTCCATCTGTCTGCTGGGAGGGTGTTAGTGGCAGCATCGTGGCACATCAGGCTGGCATCTGGGGGAAACACTTTCTAGAGCAATTTTCTGCTGTTGTGGAGAGACAGAAACTGACAATGAGTCCCACACTGGAATAGCTGCACAGTTGGAGTCATGGGGCTGAGAATAGATGGAGTGTGAAGGATGCAGTGTCAGGATGAGGAGGACAGGTATCCCTTGCCAGAGGGCACATTACATGAGATACTGGGCAGGAGTTCCTCCAGGAGGATGGTGAGGGTCTGCCACAGGCTGCCCAGGTAGCTGGCTGCCCCGAGGGCAGGCTGGACAGGCTTTGGGGGAGCCTGCTCTAATAGAAGGTGCAGCTGCCCATGGCAGGGCGATGGGGCAAGGTGACCTTTAAGGTCCCTCCCAACACAAACCATTCTGGGATTCTGTAGCCCATTCATGCCCAGATTTCCTGGTGCCTGGCTCTGCCAGCTGGCTCTCAGCTGCAGACAGTGCAGTTCATGCACAGAGCTGATGCTGTGATCAGGCCCCAGGCAGATGCTCCTGGTCCCTCTGTCATCTCCTGAGCATGCTGGGGGAGGCTGAGGTTGTCAGCAGTGCCAGCTGCAGTGCTGCCATGCCCAGCTGCAGGCTCCCAGTGTGCTGCAGTGTGCTGAGGTTCATCTGCCTCCTCTATGGATAGGAGCAGTGTGTTTCCTCAGGCTTCAGCCAGGCAGCGGTGCCGTGGGGTGAGGGGGCTGCCCTGGGGACAGCGATGTCCCCTTTGGCAGTGCTCTGCCAGCTCAGGGGGTGGGATGGTGGCACTGATGGGCCCTGGTCACCTGCTGCTGCGCAGCATGTGCGGGCTGCCCTCCCTGGAACAGCCTTGCACTGTCCTGCTTGTGCCCTGGGCAGGGAGAAGCTTCGTGGTTGTGTCTGCCCTGGGGTTCCCCAGGGGTTCCCCATCCCCAGAGGAACCTCTGCAGGAGCAGTGTGGGGCCTGTCCCACCCAGCCAGGGGCCAGCACAGCCGGGCTGGCTCCCACTGGGGACAGCTGGGACAGGACAGGACAGGCTGCAGGGGAGGCAGGGAGGGCTCTGCTCGGGGTCCCACTGGGGACAGCTGGGACAGGACAGGACAGGCTGCAGGGGGCTCTGGCTCGTGCTGCTCCTGGGCTGCTGTGGGTGGGTGTGTGGGTGCAGCCCACCTGGGAGTGCTTGCTGACAGCTCATGCTGGGAGCTGTAGGCAGGGTCTTCCAGACCAGAACTGGGTTTTTTTCCTTCCCTGGGGCTGCTGGCTGTGCCCAGGGGTTTGGGAATGTGTGTATGCTGTGGTCACTGCAGATGCTCAGCTGTGAGTGACCCTGGAAGGGCTGCAGGAGCACACGAGGATAGCAGTGACTGCTCGTCCTCCAAACGCCTCAGTGGGGCTGTGTGTCATCCACCGAGGTGTAAGAAATCGCAGATGATGTCTTAAAATACAGAGTAAAAATATTCAATATCCTTCTGCCTCTTCAGGAGTGTTGCCAGCTCCACTTCTTCCATCTGGGAACGGGCAGGTGTCTGTGGCACTTCTTTGTCCTCATGTTCCCCACGAGGCTGGTGGCCAGGGTGCTCCCAGTAGGAAAAGTTAATTTACTTTCCCTCTGCTCTGGGGTTAGTGTCCTGCTTGCAGGGCTGGCTCTGCCCCTCCTGGGGGAGGGGAGAGGTTTCCTGGGCATTGCAGCCCCATGGCAGCTTTGTTCTGGTTTGTGTTTGTTTTACATCTTGGTGCCTTCAGTACATCAGAGCTGTGAAAAGGGCACACGATGGCATTTCAGAGTCATCTGGTTCTTAGCAGTGCTTTATCTCTGACTTGGGATGTAGAGGGGAGAGCTGGGGACATGTTCAACTCCTTTCTGTCACCCAGCATGCTCAGCCATGGTGCACTATGTCCCCTTCCACAGCGGGGTTCTATCCTATCCTGGCTCTGCTCCTGTTGTGCCCTGGGCTCCCCAGCACTCACCCACTGCTCCTGAGCTTGTGCTGCCCAGGACCAATGGTCCTGCCTGAGCTGTCCCTACTCCCCATTCTCTCCCTGCTCTCTCTGATGGCTCAAAGTGGTGTTGCACCTCCCTCCAGGGTAGCTAAGCCACTCTCTTGCCTCTGTAGTCCTGTCTGAGACAGAAGCTGGGGTGTCAGTGAGCCCCACAGTGCTGGTGATCACTGACTGTGTCACTCCAGGAGTGCTGTGGCTCCCACAGCCTGGGGCTGCTGTCCATGCTCGTTGGCCCCTGCAGCCCCACGTGTGGTCTGCAGGGGATGGCAGGGGCTCTGTTCCCACCTCACTTGTGTCATCCCTCCCAGGAACAAGGACACGACCAGGGACGAGTTTATCTTCTACTCCAAGCGCCTGATGCGGCTGCTGATCGAACATGCCTTGTCCTTCCTGCCCCTGAAGGTGAGTGCCCACTCCTGGGTGCAGCCCCAGCCCCAGCCCAGTTCCCCTCTGGGTGCCCCCTTGATGGGGGTCTGGCTGCCCCCCACTCTGTGCTCCCCTCCCTGCAGTCGGTCACGGTGGAGACGCCCCAGGGCACCACGTACGAGGGGAAGCGGTTCCACAGGCAGCGGGTGAGACGCGACCCCGGCTCCTGCTCCCCGGGAGAGCACAGCTCCTGGCTCAGCATGCGCCAGGAGCACCCAGCACGTGTCCCTGCCCCTTTCCCAGATCACGGGCGTGTCCATCCTGCGGGCAGGTGAGACCATGGAGCAGGCCCTGACCGCCGTCTGCAAGGACATCCGCCTGGGCAAGATCCTCATCCAGACCAACCTGGACACGGGGGAGCCCGAGGTGAGTCCTGCTGCAGCCTGGCACACACAGCCGAGCACTGCAGGCACGTCACCAACCCTTCCCTCCCTCGCCAGCTGCACTACCTGCGCCTGCCCAAGGAGATCAGCGAGGACTACGTGATCCTCATGGACAGCACGGTGTCCACGGGGGCCGCGGCCATGATGGCCGTGCGCGTGCTGCTGGTGAGGCCGGGCCCGGGCTGGGGCAGGGATCCTCTGTGCCCGCCGGGCTCTCACAGCTCCCTGTGCCGCAGGACCACGACGTGCAGGAGGACAGGATCTTCCTGCTGTCGCTGCTGATGGCGGAGATGGGGGTGCACTCAGTGGCCTACGCCTTTCCCCGCGTCCACATCATCACCACTGCCGTGGACAAGCGGGTCAACGAGGAGTTCCACATCATCCCGGGCATCGGTGAGGAGGCCAGGGTGTGCTGTACCTCTGGCTGGGGCCAGCAGCCCTGGGGGCAGCCTTGCAGCCACACCAGAGGGACGCTGGTGGGGCTGGCGCTGCTGCCCCTTCACTCTGTCTCTTTGTCTGCCAGGTAACTTTGGAGACAGATACTTTGGCACCGATGGCCCCTCGGCCTGGTGTGACAGCGACAGCGTGGACTGCTGAGCTGGCCGGCCACAGGACCAGGGGCTGGGCCGGCTGCAGGGCTGGCCTCCATCCCTGCCCCCAGGAGAGGCCCTGAGCTGCAGCCGTGCCCACCTGCCAGCCCCTGGCTCTCCGGACCTGCACGACAAGCCCCTGCTGCTGGTCTCCCTCTGCCCCCAAGGACCAATCCTCCCCAGGGAGGCAGACAAGAGAGGGATGGCCTCTCCTGCGGACCACGGAGAGGGGATATTTAGGGACATTCCTTGCTCCCAGAGCCCTGCCTCTGAGCCTGGGCCAGCCATGCCTACAGAGGGAGAGTTGCCCTCCCCGCGGCTGTGCCTGAGGGGGTCCTCACCTTCTACCCAGGGGAACAGGGGGCTGGGGTCCAGTCCAGGCGAGCTCCATGCCTGGAATCCGTATTTATTTGTATTTATTGTGGGTGGCCCCCGGCTCCAGCGGGACCCTCTGACATCAGGGACTGGACCTCACGGATCCACCCCGTCCCTGCCAATCCACACTCCATCCCTGGCCCCGGGAGCTGGGGGTCGGCATGGGGCTGCCTTCCCGGTGCTGTCCCACCCCGGTGCGCAGAGTGCTGCTGGTGCCCAGGGAGTGCTGAGGTGTCCCCGGTGCTGCCCTTGTTGCTCAGGTTCTTTTTCCAAAGGGCAGCGGCAGCCTTGCCCCCCCTCGCCCCCGCCACCGGCGGCAGCAGGAAGGTCCGGGGCCGGGGATCTGTCCCGGGCCCGGCCGTGCCGCCACCCCCCCTCGCCGCCGTTTTGTACCAATAAAGGAGCAGCGCGATGCCCGTGTGCCGCCTCCTGCTGCCGCCGGACCAGGGCCGGGCGGGGCGGGCTGGCCCTGGGGCCGGGCGGGCCGTGCCCCGTACCGGGTGTCACCGGGACAGACTGTACCCTGTACCGGGCCGGGCCGTGCCCCGTACCGCGTGTCACCGGGCTGGGCTGTGGTCTGTACCGGGCGGGCCGTGCCCCGTACCGGGTGTCACCGGGCTGGGCTGTGGTCTGTACCGGGTGTCGCCGGGCCGTGCCCCGTACCGGGTGTCACCGGGACAGCCTGTACCCTGTACCGGGCGGGCCGTGTCCTGTACCGGGTCGCGGGCGGCGCCTGCGCAGAGCGGCGGCGGAAGCGGCGGCGGGCAGGCCCGTGGCGGCGGGCAGGCCCGTGGCGGCGGGGCAGGCCCGTGGCGGTCGCTGCCGCATCCCGTCCGACCCCGCGACCCTCGGCGCGGCCATGGCGGAGCCCCCGCGGCCGCAGCGGAAGCTGTCCCGGGTCGGGGAGAGCCTGTACCGCGTGCTGGGGCTGCAGAAGGGCAGCTCCCCTGAGGAGATCAAGAAGGCCTATCGGTACGGGGGGGTCCGCGGGGCCATCCCGCC
Source organism: Camarhynchus parvulus (assembly GCF_901933205.1). Classification (NCBI taxonomy): domain Eukaryota; kingdom Metazoa; phylum Chordata; class Aves; order Passeriformes; family Thraupidae; genus Camarhynchus; species Camarhynchus parvulus. The sequence continues at coordinate 113,096,036 of NC_044573.1, read as the reverse complement.
AGCGCGGTCGGGATCTCGCCCGGACGGTCCCGGTCCCGTCCCGGCGGCCAGGGTCGGTTCCGGGGAGCGAGTCTGTGACCCCATGCCGGGGATCCTGCGGGGGTGTGGGCTGTCCGGGGAGCGGGGCTGTGAGCCCGTACCGGGGATCCTGCGGGGGTGTGGGCTGTCCCGGGCAGCGGGGATGTGACCCCGTGCCGGAGGTCCCGGCTCCATCATGGAGGAGCGGGGCTGTGAGCCCGTACCGGGGGTCCTGCAGGCTGTGGGCTGTCCGGGGAGCGAGGCTGTGACCCCATGCCGGGGGTCCTGCGGGGCTGTGGGCTGTCCCGGACAGAGGGGATGTGACCCCAGGCCAGGGGTCCCAGCTCCATCGCGGGAGTGCAGGCTGTCCCAGGCAGAAGGGCTGTGAGCCCGTGCGGGGTTCTTGTGTGGGTGCGGGCTGGCCAGGCACCAGGGCTGTGAGCCAATACCGGGGGTCCTGGCTCCATGTGGGGGTGCGGGCTGTCCGGGGAGCGAGGCTGTGACCCCGTGCCGGGGGTCCCAGCTCCATCACGGCGATGCAGGCTGTCCGGGCAGAGGGCCTGTGACCCCATGCCGTGGGTCCTGGCTCCATGCATGGTGTGGGCTGTCCCGGACAGAGGAGATGTGAGCCCGTGCCGGGGGTCCCAGCTCCATCACAGGGATGGAAGCTGTCTGGGCAGCGGGGCTGTGACTCCATGCGGCGGTCCTGTGGGGCTGTGGGCTGTCCCAGGCGGTGGGGCTGTGACTCCATGGCGGGGGTCCTGTGGGGCTGTGGGCTGTCCCAGGTGGTGGGGCTGTGACTCCATGCCGGGGGTCCCCCCGCTGCACCCACAGGAAGCTGGCTCTCAAGTACCATCCCGACAAGAACCCCGATGACCCAGCGGCAGCCGAGCGCTTCAAGGAGATCAACAGCGCCCACGCCACGCTCAGCGACGCAGACAAGCGCCGCCTGTACGACCAGTACGGCTCCCTTGGCCTCTACGTGGCCGAGCAGTTCGGCGACGATGCTGTCCGGCACTACTTCCTCATGTCCAAGTGGTGGTTCCAGGTGAGCCCGGTGTCCCTGGGGCTGGCTGGTAGGGCTGGCAGGTCGGGTGAGCTCAGGGGTTTGTCCTGCTGGCAGGCTGGTGTTGGACTGGGCTCTCAGGGCTGGTGTGATGGGTCAGGGACTTGGGTGAGCTCACAGCACGTCTGTCCCTGATGCAGGCGCTGGTGCTGTGCTGTGGGGCCCTCACCTGCTGCTGCTGCTGCTGCTGCTGCTTCTTCTGCTGTGGGACGTGCTGCCAGCCCAAGGAGGATGAGTCCTACAAGTACGTGGACCCCAAGGACCTGGAGGCACAGATGCAGGCAGAGGACAGTGGTGAGTCCGGCAGGAGCCTGGCAGCTGGGAGCGCCTGTGTTTGCTTTGTGGGGGCTCTGGAGTCTTCCATGTCCCATCTTGTGTGGGGGACAGAGCTCTGGCTCAGGCCTTGAGTTGGTTTTAGCCGCAGCTCCTACTTCCAGCCAGCCCTTGGTGTTTCCTGTGTGGGCCAGGGCTGGTGACAGTGACAGAGGGAGCCCCCGCATGGGCCATGGGTGCACCTTCTCCTTCTCTCTGGACAAAGGCCCCCTGAACAGGCCTGGAGCTTAGAGACCCTTTGGGGCACAGAGCACGGGAAGAGCGGCTGTGCTCCGGGCCAGATGCGTTCCTGACAGTGACCATACTGGTGTCAGTGGGGCTGGGTGACTCCTGCAGGTTCCCTTGGGGTTGGGGCACTCTGCAGTGGCCAGGGGTGTGGGGGCTTTGGGCTGTGGGAGCCCTCGAGGCAATGCTGTGGCATTCCTGTTCACTGGCACCACAGGCTGGGGCTGAGGCACTGATGTGCAGCTTTCCTTTGCAGATCCTCCGGGCCCTGTGGTAGCACAGCCCCTGCCTGCCAGCACGGAGCCGCTGCCAGCCAGCGCCAGGAGCGATGCCTGAGGCCGGCCGCACCCCGCCGGCTCCCCAGCGCTGGGCAGGGATCCTCCTCCCTTGGGACTGTCACTTTCTGGGACCACGGTCCCGCTCCCCGGGCTGCCTCATCAGCTCGGGAGGGATAGAATCTCAGGTTAATTTGGCCAGCATCAATGCACAGGCTCCTGGGCCCCCGCTCGAGCTCCAGGGCAATGCCCCTGTGTCCAGCACTGGTGGTGGCAGTGGCCTGGAGCCCGAGCTGCCGTGGCCCCTCGAGTGCCTTGCCCGTGCCCAGGTCAGGCACCGAGCACCAGGCACGAGCAGAGATGCTCCAGGCCGAGCTCTGTAGCTCTCTGTCCGAGACCATTAGCACTGTAACCTCGGGGCTGGGCTGAGCCCGCCCCTCCTGCAGCCCTCCCGACGGGTGCTGGGTGCCAAACGCTGCTGTGGGCTTGGGGTGCTCCTGCGTGTACCCCTTTCCTCTGCCCTCTGGGTTTGTCTGGGTTTTGTGGGCACCATTAAAGGCCGACGGGAGGGGAGCGTGTGTGTGTGCCTGGGCTCTGTCCAGGGCAGCAGGATGTGCCTCTGCCTGGTGGTTTCCATGCTGGGGCCATGCTCATGGATCCTGCGGGGTGCTGGACTAACCGGGGTGTGGAGTGGCCATGTCGAGTGGAGTGAATGTCACCTGTCTCCTGTCACCCACCCGCTGCCACTCTCTGTGCCCTGCTGCTGGCTCCCGCAGGCTCTGCTCTCCCCACTCCTGCTGCTGCAGTCCCGGAGCCGTGCTCCCACTGCCGCCAGCGCCCCTGCTCCTGCCTCGCTCCCTGCGGAGGGCCGGCACTGGCAGGGGTGGCACCGAGGGGGCACGGGCAGCCGTTTGCTCGTTCTTCCCATCTCTGGTCGGTCACTGCCTCTGCCCGCGGCTGCATGGGCTCTGCCTCACTCTCTAAATATAGCCAGGGTGCCAGGGCGAGTGAGGATGGGGTGTCCTGGCACCAGCCCCTCTGCCCTGCTCTTCCGTGGGGCTGGCACGGTGGGATCTGCGGGACCCCAGCCTCCCGCAGCCCTGCTGCCTGCAGAGCGGGGCACGTTCTCCTCAGCGTGACTGCCAGCCCTGCAGCCCCCGCACCAGCCAGCCCTGGTCCCCCGGGCCTCGGCCGCTCCTCCTCCCGGGCAGGGATCAGCGGGTCCCGGAACGCAGCCGGTGCCGGGACCAGCCGGTCCCGAGGGAGGGCAGGAGCGGTGACTCAGTGTCACCCGACGCCGCCGACAGCTGCGGCCCCGGCGGGGCGGGGGCGGCTAAAATTAGCGCCGGGGGCCGGTGCCGGGGCCGAAACAAAGCGGGCACCGGGCGGCCGGAGTGGAGCCGCGGGACAGAGCCGGGTCGGGCCGGGCCGGGCCGGGACCGCGGCCATGAACTTCGCGGTAGGGCTGAAGCCGCTTCTGGCGGAGGCGCGGAGCATGGAGAGCCTGGAGAAGCAGCTCATCTGCCCCATCTGCCTGGAGATGTTCTCCAAGCCCGTGGTCATCCTGCCCTGCCAGCACAACCTCTGCCGCAAGTGCGCCAACGACGTTTTCCAGGTGGGAACCGCGGTGGGGCGGGGGGAGGCACCGGGACCGGCCCCGTTATCCCGGGATCCCCGGCCAGCGGGACGGAGGGGCGGGCGGCGCCAGGAGCACCGGGATCCTCTTCACGGGGGAGCCTGGTCTGGCGCTGGCGCCGGGAATCCCGGCCCCGGGAGCAGCCGCGGGGAGCTCCGGTGGGCTGCGCTCGGTGCCGCTCCCGGCTGGCGGGGACGGTGAACGGGAAGCAGGGGCTGTGTGTGAGCCCTGGTTTGTGCCCACACCCGTGGCCGTGCTCTTGCCCGTCTCCATCTCTGTCTCCGTGCCCGTACCCGGGTCCGTGCCGGGGGCTGTGGGGCGCAGATCCGGGGGTGGGAGGTGCCGGGGGTGCGGGGGGTGCGGGGTGCCGGGGGATGCGGGGGGTGCGGGGTGCCGGGGGTGCGGGGGATGCGGGATGCCGCCGCCGTGACCCCCCGCGTCCCCCCCAGGCCTCCAACCCGCTGTGGCAGTCGCGGGGCTCCAGCGCGGTGCCGTCGGGCGGGCGGTTCCGGTGCCCGTCCTGCCGGCACGAGGTGGTGCTGGACCGGCACGGGGTGTACGGATTGCAGCGGAACCTGCTCGTGGAGAACATCATCGACATCTACAAGCAGGAGTCGGCCCGGTCCGAAGCCGCGGGGACCCCGGGACCGGGCGGGGGCGGCGAGCCCACCGAGAGGGCTGGGGTGGGATCCCAACGGGACCTGGGGAGTCATGGGGACCGTACAGGGCCAGGGAATATCCCTGGGGCCGCGGCTGTCTCCAGGGAAAGAGTGTCCATGGGGCTGAAGGGTCCCTGGGAGCCAGAGGCGTCTCTAGGGCTGGGCAGGACCCGGGGCTGGTTCTGTCTTGGAAGCTGGGGTGTCTCTGAAGCCGGGGTGTCTCTGGGGGCCGGGGTGTCTCTGAAGCCGGGGTGTCTCTGGGGGCCGGGGTGTCTCCCTGACACCCCAACCCCTGCAGACCCCTTCATGCCAAGGCTGAGCAGCACCTCATGTGCGAGGAGCACGAGGATGAGCGGATCAACATCTACTGCCTGCGCTGCGAGGCGCCCACCTGCTCCCTGTGCAAAGTGTTCGGGGCGCACAAGGACTGCGAGGTGGCCCCGCTGCCGGCCGTCTACCAGCGACAGAAGGTGGGGGGCCCCGGGGGTGTCGGGGGGCCGGGGGTACCCCCACAGCCACCCTCATGCCCAGCCTCACTCCCAGAGCGAGCTCAGCGATGGCATCGCCATGCTGGTGGCGGGGAACGACCGGATCCAGGCCATCATCACGCAGATGGAGGAGATCTGCCACACCATCGAGGTGGGCACCGAGGGCTCCAGCGGAGGGAGGCGGTGGCACTGGGAGTGCCCATCCCTGGGGCTGTGCCGGGGCACACGGAGCAGCCCTGCCTGCGGACAGTGCCAGAGGAGGGAGGCGGTGGCGCTGGCAGTGCCCAGCCCGGGGCTGTGCCGGGGCACACGGAGCAGCCCTGCCTGCGGGCAGTGCCAGAGGAGGGAGGCGGTGGCGCTGGCAGTGCCCAGCCCGGGGCTGTGCCGGGGCACACGGAGCAGCCCCTGCCTGCGGGCAGTGCCAGAGGAGGGAGGCGGTGGCGCTGGCAGTGCCCAGCCCGGGGCTGTGCCGGGGCACACGGAGCAGCCCTGCCTGCGGGCAGTGCCAGAGGAGGGAGGCGGTGGCGCTGGCAGTGCCCAGCCCGGGGCTGTGCCGGGGCACACGGAGCAGCCCTGCCTGCGGGCAGTGCCAGAGGAGGGAGGCGGTGGCACTGGGAGTGCCCAGCCCGGGGCTGTGCCGGGGCACACGGAGCAGCCCCGGCCCGTCCCGCAGGAGAACGGCAGGCGGCAGAAGCAGCACCTGGGGCTGCGCTTCGACGCGCTCTACGGCATCCTGGAGGAGCGCAAGAAGGAGCTGCTGCAGAGCATCGCCGCCGAGCAGGAGGCCAAGCTGCAGCGGGTCCGCGGGCTCATCCGCCAGTACGGAGACCACCTGGAGGCCTCCTCCAAGCTGGTGGAGTCAGCCATCCAGGCCATGGAGGAGCCCCAGATGGCCGTGTACCTGCAGGTCCTGCCGGGGCACAGGGGGGCTGGGACTGCCCTGGGGCAGGGCGCTGGTGCCGTGGTTCCCTGAGGGGCGTGGGGCTGCTCACAGGGGGCTGTGCTCACCCAAACGGATCTGTGGATGCCCCTGGGATGTGCGGGGGTGGACCTGTGCCGGGGGTGATGTCTAGAAGACACTGATCCCTCCTCGTTTTCCTTCGCAGCACTCCAAGGAACTCCTGAAAAAGTGAGTGGGGGACAATGAGGGGAAAAGACCCTTGGCTGGAAAAGGCCCTGCAGCTCCCGGGGTGCCTCTGCCCTGCAGGATCACAGACATGTCCAAGGCATCAATGAGCAGCCGCCCTGAGCCCGGCTACGAGAACATGGACCACTTCTCCATCAACGTGGACTACGTGGCTGAGATGCTGAGGACCATCGAGTTCCAGCCAGGTGCCTGCACTGGGGAAATGGCTGTGCTGTCCCCAGGGGCAGTGGGGCTGCCCGGGGTGCCCAGAGCCCCAGGCAGAGCCCCCTCCCCACATGCCCTGTGTGGGGATGTGACCCCCACCTGCAGCCCCACGCAGGGGCCCTGGAGGGTCAGTCCTGCCCCAGGCTCTCCCTGGTTCCCACACTGGGCTGCTCACGTTCCTCCTGGGAACCCCCTGGAGTGTCCTGGGGTGTCCCATAATGCGGGAGGGAGGGAAGGTCCCACCTGAGCTGTTCCCTGCCCACAGAGCCCCTGGGTGAGGATGAGGGGGATGGACCTGGGGACAGCAGTGAGGCTGCAGCGGACGAGGACAGGCTGGACAGCCTGGAGGTGCCCGAGGCTGCTGAAGGTGAGTGCCTGCCATGACTGCCCAGAGCCGTGTCCAGGGTCAGCCTTTGGCTGTGCCATGGCTCACGTGTGGCAGCAGCGTCCTTCAGGGTGCTGGGACATCCCTGCCTCGATCTTGTCCCTCTCTCCCTCTGCAGATGTGGGGCCGAGGCAGAAGCCAGCGAGCTCTCCCCATGGTGAGACCCTCGTGGGGAGTGAGATGGGCACGGCCATGGGGTGCTGTGGGGCAGAGGAGACCTCCTGGGAGCGGGGATGGGAGCATGGAGGGGCAGGTCACACCCCAGGCTCCCCCAGGCCATCCCTGTCTCCCTGCTGCAGGGAGTGGGAAGGGAGTCCCGGGGTCACAGGGCTCAGGCTGCTTTTCTGCACAGGTCAGCACTGAAGTGAAGCCGTGGGGTAAGGCTGGCATGCCCTCAGCTCTGTCCATCCCTGTCACCCTGCCCTGGCTGTCCCTGTCACCCTGCCCTGGCTGTGGCCATCCCCGCACCCTCAGGCGAGCTCCATCCCCGCTGCTGGAATTCCCCCGATGGGCGCCGCCCCTGTCCAACATTAAAAGTGTGTGAGGACCCGTTCTGCCGTGTGCTGTGTGCGTGGGCTGGAGGCGAGGGCAGCCCCTGCCTCATCGCCCCAGCAGTGCCCCCCGGGCCTCAGGCAGGAAGCTGAGGCCCCGGAGCCCCGGTGCAAGGCCTCAGGCAGGGGGCTGAGGCCCCGGAGCCCCGGTGCAAGGCCTCAGGCAGGGGGCTGAGGCCCCGGGCCCCGTGAGTGGGGCTCTGCCCTGCCCACAGCCCCTGCGGGGGGGCGGGGACCCTCCGGTGCCCCTTCCCGCCAGCCCCGCCCGGTGCCCGCAGCAGATGGGCCCGGAGCAGACACGGGCGGGATGGGATGGGGTGGGATGGGATGGGATGGGATGGGATGGGATGGGATGGGATGGGATGGGATGGGATGGGATGGGATGGGATGGGCCGGGAGCAGACACGGGCGGGATGGGCCGGGAGCAGACATGGCCGGGATGGGATGAACCGGGAGCAGACACGGGCGGGATGGGCCGGGAGCAGACATGGCCGGGATGGGATGAACCGGGGAGCAGACACGGGCGGGATGGGCCGGGAGCAGACATGGCCGGGATGGGATGAACCGGGAGCAGACACGGGCGGGATGAGCCGGCTGGGTACACACGGAGCCACCGCAGCGCTGCCCCGGGGCCGCTCCCCCGGGAGCCGCGGCTGCGTCACCGCCGGCCCGGCCGCCGAGGCGGCAGCGCGGCTGATGATGCACACGGCCAGCGGTCCCGGGATGGTGATGCACACGGCCAGGGGTCCCGGGATGATGCACACGGCCAGGGGTCCCGGGATGGTGATGCACACGGCCAGGGGTCCCGGGATGATGCACACAGCCAGGGGTCCCGGGATGGTGATGCACACGGCCAGGGGTCCCGGGATGATGCACATGGCCAAGGGTCCCGGGATGATGCACACAGCCAGGGGTCCCGGGCTGGGGTCCCCGCAGCCACACCGTGCCCAGCCTGGGGACAGCAGGGGCTGAGCCCTGCAGACCCGCAGACCGCGGCCCTGGGTGGGGTGCGGGGTCCCGGAGGACGGGTGGCACAGAGGTGGCACAGGGGACAGCTCTGCTCTCCGTGTCCCCGAGGTGGCACAGGGGACAGCTCTGCTCTCCGTGTCCCCAAGGTGGCACAGAGGACAGCTCTGCTCTCCGTGTCCCCGGGCTGTCACCCCAAGCCCAGCTCCAGCCCAGCTGCTCCTTCACCCACCAGCACCATGCCCGGGAGGGCTTGGGGGATCCCTTGGGGGATCTCTGGGCAGCAGGAGGGGCTGTGGCTGCCCCGTGCCCTCCCCAGCCCTTCCTGGATGCAGCATTTGCCTTCCCCCCCCGCTCAGGGATGCTCCCTTGTGGTTGTCACCCTGCAGAGGTGACTGAGAGGGACACCCCAGCACTCACAGCCCCTCAGGTGGGTGCCACGGGAGCCTTCCCAGTGCCTGAGAGGCCTCAGGAGAGCCCCAGCATAATTCTCTTCTGTTTTGGGCAATTTTCTCCCTTGTGCTTTGTGTCCAGATGCTCAGCCCCTGTCACTGCCCCCCCAAACCCCCTGGGATTTGCTGACTCCTGTTTGTCCAGTTAAAGTGTCCCCCCTCCTGAGATCCCAGGAGTGAAATCTCTGTGCACTGAGCATGCATTCTAACACATTCTAGCACATTCCAGCACACAGTCTGCTCCAGCTGCTGTTCAAGGGACAAGAAGCATCATTATTTCTCTTTATCCTTCTCCCTAACTGTGCTTCCAAAGGCCTTTTTCTCCACAAGGAGCATAATGCTAACATTCCTGAAGAATATTTTTTCACTTTCCCCCACAAACACAGGTGGGTTTTCCCCCTGCTGTGGTCACTTACCCAATTATATGCCCCATCCATGGAATTTTGTCGATTTTATTGGGTTTGTATCAGGTTTGTGTGGCAAGGTTTTGGTGGTGGGGAGATGGCAGGGGCAGCCTCTGTGAGGAGCTGACAGAAGCTTCCCCCATGTCCAGGAGAGCCAAAGGCAGCTGGCTCCAGGGGGGACCCGCTGCTGGCCAAGCAGAGCCCCTCGGGTGTTACTGCGTGTTGGGGAAGGTGAAACAGGAAAGCCTTATAAATATGATTGTCTGGCAAAAGATTTTCAGAATATGGAAACTATAAGTGAGATTGAAATGAAAGCAAGCTTTGAGATCCCTCAGTTACTGAACAACAGGAAAACAATGGCATGGCCAGCTGAAGGTGATCCTCTTTTGATGGAACAACACTCTGCTTGCAGACAGGCCCAAGGGTCAGAGCAGCCCCTACAGCTTGGCAGAAGGGGCCCAAAGAGGAGATTTTAGGGTTTAAAATGTAACACAGTGTGGTAATGTAATGATTCTTATAGGCTGTATGGAAATGCTGTAGGATTTGTATCTTGTACTAGATTGGTTAGTGAGAATCAGAATATTCAACACAGAAGAAGATTTATTGTATTGTAACGGGAACCTCGCTCTCTTAGCTCTTACTCTCTCACCCTCTCATCCTCTCTCCCCCTCTCTTCTCTCAGCCTGCTCTGAGCGGTGGCTGGCAGCTCCCAGCAGGGCCCTGCACCCAGGCCCTGTGCAATAAACCCCAAATCCCAGCAGGGCCCTGCACCCAGGCCCTTTGCAATAAACCCCAAATCCCAGCAGGGCCCTGCACCCAGGGACTGTGCAATAAACCCCAAATCCCAGCAGGGCCCTGCCCCCAGGCCCTCTGCAATAAACCCCAAATCCCAAAAGGCCCCTGCACCCAGGCCCTTTGCAATAAACCCCAAATCCCAGCAGGGCCCTGCACCCAGGCCCTCTGCAATAAACCCCAAATCCCAGCAGGGCCCTGCACCCAGGCCCTGTGCAATAAACCCAGAGTTCCAGACCTGGCTGCAGAGATCTCTCGTCTCCATCCATCCCAACCGTGCTACCCCCAACGCTCCAACAACTGTGCATTATCAGGGATAATGGATTTAGGGAGGAAAGAAGAGTTCTGGCATGGAGGCAATTGCAGCCAGAGAGGAATGAAGGTATGAGAGAGCAGCAGCCCTGGAGCCCCTCAGGTCAGGGCAGCAGGAGTGAGAGGAGGTGATCCAAGCGCTGGAGCAGGGATTCCCCACAGCCTGGGGGTGCCTGGGGGGAGCAGAGACCCACAGAGACCCACCCCGAGCCTGGGGAGCCCCCATGGCAGGAGAGACCCACCCCGAGCCTGGGGAGCCCCCATGGCAGGGCAGGTGGGTGCCCAGAGGAGGCTGTGACCCCATGGGAATCCCCACGGGAGCAGGGTCCTGGCAGGGATCATGGGCAGAGGAGCCCATGCAGGAGCAGGGTCCTGGCAGGGGCTGTGGGCAGAGGAGCCCATGCAGGAGCAGGGTCCTGGCAGGGATCATGGGCAGAGGAGCCCATGCAGGAGCAGGGTCCTGGCAGGGATCAGGGGCAGAGGAGCCCAAGCAGGAGCAGGGTCCTGGCAGGGATCAGGGGCAGAGGAGCCCAAGCAGGAGCAGGGTCCTGGCAGGGATCAGGGGCAGAGGATCCCCTGCAGGAGCAGGGTCCTGGCAGGGATCAGGGGCAGAGGAGCCCATGCAGGAGCAGGGTCCTGGCAGGGATCATGGGCAGAGGAGCCCCTGCAGGAGCAGGGTCCTGGCAGGGATCAGGGGCAGAGAAGCCCATGCAGGAGCAGGGTCCTGGAAGGGATCATGGGCAGAGGAGCCCATGCAGGAGCAGGGTCCTGGCAGGGGATGTGGGCAGAGGAGCCCATGCAGGAGCAGGGTCCTGGCAGGACCTGTGACCCTGTGGGTGGCTCAGGCTGGAGCAGCCCCTGAGGGACTGTCCCCACGGAGGGGACACACGGTTTGAGAGGGGCCACAGCCCCTGGGAAGGAGCAGCCTGCAGAGGGCCGTGTCCCTCCCACGCCTGAGCAGGGCAGGGGCTCCTCCCCTGGGGTAACCACACAGCCTCTGAACAGAGACGCAGCTCTCGCCCAGGATTTTGGAACCTGGGAAGCTGTGAGAAAGCTCAGAGAGAGTGAGAAACAATCCTTATCTATCTCCACTTGCTGCACCTGCTGTCGTGCCCATGTGGAATGTGTTATGGAGATTGTTCACCAAAGGGTGGTTTCTCAGCTGGACTCTGGGGATGCTGTTTGGATTCACTGACCAGTTGGATCCACGTGTGTGCGTCGTGTCTGTCTGCAAGGGCGATGGGTTTTTGCTGGTAGGACAGAATGGCACAGTAGGACAAGGGCGTTGATCAGCCCTCTGCAATCGCTGAGTCAATGCTCATCGTCCCCTGCTGCTGCTCTGCTCCGCCTCAGCAGGAGCAGGAACCCCGAGGTGGCCTGAGTGTGACCCCCACCCTGTCCCACTGCACCCTGGGAGGCAAGGGGGGAGAGCAGGGAGTAAAGCCGAGCCTGGGATGGGCAGGGGGGTGAGGGGAACCAAAACCCAGTACTTTTAGAATTTATTTTTATTTATTTTGCTTTTAATTGTTTGGGGTTTTTTTTAAGAATTTATTTTAATTCTTGTTACCCTACTCTGATTTGATTGGTAATAAATTAAACTAAATTAAAATAAATTCAATAATTTTACCAAATCAAGTCTGTTTTGCCCACGACAGTAATGGATGCGCTTTCTCTGTCCTTATCCTGAGCCATGAGCTTTTCTTGTATTTTCTCTTCCCTGTCCAAGTGAGAGGGGGAGTGATGGAGCAGCTCTGGTGGGCACCTGGCACCCAGCCGTGGTCAATCCATCACACCTGTAATGCCAATTACCTTCCTCTGGCTCAGGTTAGAGCCCGTGGAAAATCCTCTCCGCGTTTTGGGACTAAGGAGCACAGTCAGATTTAAATCTGGGATTCAAATGCCCCAATCCAAAGGGTCCTTCGCTGGTTGTGACACTGGGAAATCCATCCGTTTTACTGCTGGAGTTGGAATTTTCCCGATTGATCGGACAAGCTGTAAAGTAACAACACATTATATAGAGGATCAACATTATAGAGTGGGTCATAAAGTAACAATATATTATTCAATGGATCCCCATAAAGTAACAACATATTGAATAATGGGTCACCATAAAATGGCAACTTCTTATACAGTGGATCTCCATAAAGTAACAATATATTATATAATGGATTACCATAAAATAACAATATATTATATCATGGATCACTATAAATAACAACTTATTATATAATGGGTCACCATAAAGTAACAATATATTATATAATGGATCTCCATAAAGTACAACATATTATATAAGTACTTCACTTGCAAAATTAATTTGCATAAACATATTAAAAAATTAAAAAGCATGCTCCCGTGTCTGAGTGGAATTTCAGGTCTCCAGTTTGGTGTGAATTCCATGGATCCTGTCCAGGCTCAGGGATGTTTTTCATACTTTCATTCATGGATTCAGGGGTTGGTTCCTGTCCTTTTCCCTGCAGTGCACACCCTGAGAGCTCCCGGGAAGCATCTTCCCACTTTCCCACATTTCCGCCTTTCCCACCTTTCCACCTTTCCCACCTTTCCCACCTTTCCCACCTTTCCCACTTTCCCGCCTTCCCGCTTTGCCTTCCCGCTTTCCGCTTTCTCACCTTTCCCACCTTTCCCACCTTTCCCACTTTCCCACATTTCCCACCTTTCCCACCTTTCCCACTTTCCCACCTTTCCACTTTCCCACTTTCCCACCTTTCCCACCTTTCCCACCTTTCCCACCTTTTCCCACCTTTCCCACCTTTCCCCCTTTCCCTTTCCCACCTTTCCCACCTTTCCCACCTTTCCCCCTTTCCCACCTTTCCCACTTTCCCACTTTCCCACCTTTCCCACCTTTCCACCTTTCCCTTTCCCACCTTTCCCACTTTCCCACCTTTCCACTTTCCCACCTTTCCCACCTTTCCCACCTTTCCCCACTTTCCCACACTTTCCCACCTTTCCCACCTTTCCCACTTTCCCACCTTTCCACCTTTCCCACTTTCCCACCTTTCCCACCTTTCCCACTTTTCCACCTTTCCCACCTTTCCCACCTTTCCCACTTTCCCACTTTCCACCTTTCCCACCTTTCCCACTTTCCCACCTTTCCCACCTTTCCCACTTTCCCACCTTTCCCACCTTTCCCACCTTTCCCACCTTTCCCACTTTCCCACCTTTCCCACCTTTCCCACCTTTCCCACTTTCCCTTCCCACCTTTCCCACCTTCCCACTTTCCCACCTTTCCCACCTTTCCCACCTTTCCACCTTTCCCACCTTTCCCACCTTTCCCACTCCTTTCCCACCTTTCCCACCTTCCACCTTTCCCACCTTTCCCACCTTTCCCACCTTTCCCACCTTTCCCACCTTTCCACTTTCCCACATTTCCCACCTTTCCCACCTTTCCCACCTTTCCCACCTTTCCCACCTTTCCCACCTTTCCCACTTTCCCACCTTTCCCACCTTCCCACCTTTCCCACCTTCCCACCTTTCCCACCTTTCCCACTTTCCCACCTTTCCCACCTTTCCCACCTTTCCCACCTTTCCCACCTTCCCCCTTCCCACCTTTCCCACCTTTCCCACTTTCCCACTTTCCCACCTTTCCCACCCTTTCCCACCTTTCCCACCTTTCCCACCTTTCCCACCTTTCCCACTTTCCCACCTTCCCACCTTTCCCACTTTCCCACCTTTCCCACCTTTCCCACCTTTCCCACCTTTCCCACCTTTCCCACCTTTTCCCACCTTTCCCCACCTTTCCCACCTTTCCACCTTTCCCACCTTTCCCACCTTTCCCACCTTTCCCACCTTTCCCACCTTCCCACCTTCCCACCTTTCCACCTTCCCACCTTCCCACCTTTCCCACCTTCCCACCCTTCCCACCTTTCCCACCTTTCCCACTTTCCCACCTTTCCCACCTTTCCCACTTTCCCACCTTTCCCACTTTCCCACCTTCCCACCTTTCCCACCTTTCCACTTTCCCACCTTTCCCACTTTCCCACCTTCCCACCTATCCCACCTTTCCCACTTTCCCACTTTCCCACCTATCCCACCTTTCCCACTTTCCCACTTTCCCACCTTTCCACCTTTCTGCTGGAGCCTCATCCTTCCATGTTCAAACACCTCCCCACATTGCAGGGACTGTCCAGGGGTACCCGGGGGGAGGGTGGGGCTGATTCCAACCCTGGATGGGACAAAGGCAGGGACAGAGAACTGGAATATTTCCTTGTGGCCTCGCACACACCCGATCTCCGTGTGGGTACGGGGTTGTGCCTTCCATGGTGTTTCCAAAGTGCTCCTTCCTGCTCTGACCTGGGACTGACACTCCTGTAACAGCCAAAAATGATGCCCCGCTGCAGCCTTTTGTTGTAGTTTGGATATTTGCCCCTTTGTTGTAGTTTGGATGTTTGCCCCTTTGTTGTAGTTTGGATGTTTGCCCCTTTTTGTTTAATTTGGGTATTTGCCCCTTTGTTGTCTGGTTCATCCTTCCTGCCTTCCTCTGGACTGTGGGATCCATGAGGGATTCCCAAAGATGCTGTGAAAATTTGATATTTCCTGCACCATTTCTGCTGTAAAGCAGGGTTCATCATCTGCAGAAATTCCTTCTGGGACACCCAGTCTGGGAATTGTTTCTTTTCAGAAACCCTGGTCACTTCTCTGCCCTGGTTGGTGCAATGGGGAGAGCCCTGGTGTCATGGGAAATTGGGAAATAAACTCTCCAACCAATTTGCCAGGCTGGAAAGTTAACACAGCTTTATTAGGAGTGTTGGATGCAGGGGGAATTCTCCCCAAAGCAAGCCCAGTACCCTCACAGACCAGGTTACATTCCTGAAACTAATACATATTCATCACAGTTCCTGAATACAAGCATGTATGCTAATGATCTCTGAGGAAATTATTGAGGAATTGCTGAGGCAATTATTTTGGTGTGGTTCCAGATCTTCTGATGAATCTTTTCTCCTTGGGAGTATTTACCATATGTGGTCAGGTCATAAGGTACTTCTCTTATCATTCTTTGTTCTGACACACAATCCTTGCTCTCAAAACAGACATGTAAGCTAGTGCATATTAATCATTAATATCAGTTAATAAGGAAGCAGAGGACTCAGTGACAGGCAGCCTCTGAGGGTGTGGCGCCTCTGATTTGATGTGTATTGGTCTTTAAACAGATTTAAAGGCACTTTTTAGTGGTGCTTTTTATGATGCCTGTTATTTTTACACTCAAAACTTGAAAAATTATTTTTACTCTGAAAACCTCAGTGCTTCTGCCAGAGACTTCATTTCCCAGTGAGCTCCCCTGTGTCGCTCCTCTCCCATTTTCCTCATAAGGTGTTGGGGAATTATCACCTGTTTGCTGGATGCAATCCACCATCCTTCAGGGCTGTTTTCAGGACCTAAATTTGCCACTTTCTCTCATTGTCAGCCAGGCCATTTGCAATATTCACTGGGTTTCTCTGAGTGGATGAGCTTGCATTGCATTATTGCCACTTTCTGAGGCGGCTGCTCACCCTCTAACCATCTCTGTATTGCTTCTTGTCTTGGTTTGGACAGGTGTGTGTTGAGGAAGGCAGGAGCCTCCCCTGAAATGGAAAATGTAAATCCCCTCTGAATTATTATAATTTTGAAATTGAGGGGCTCTCAGGCAAAGATATGGGAGCAGGAATAGCAGTTCTTTATTAGGGAAGAAATAAAAATAGAATAGAATAGAATAGAATATAGAATAGAATAGGAATAAAATAAAATAAAATAAAAATAAAATAAAATAAAATAAAATAAAATAAAATAAAATAAAATAAAATATGCAGTAATACAAAACAGAGACAGACCATGCCCTGCCCCCTGTGTGTCAGGGGGTGGCACAGCCCCATCCCATGGGGGCTCAGCCCTCCTGCAGTGCCAGCTGTGCTGCTGCTGGAGCAGGGATCCTGCACAAGGGGGGAGTTTTCCTCTGCAGCTCCAGGGCTGCTGCAGATGGGCCTGGGCTCCCTCTGGCAATGCAGGGCAGCAGAAAGCTGCTCCTCTGGCAATGCAGGGCAAAGGCTGCTGTGGTATCCCAAAACCTCAGATTGTATCCAGGCAGGAATGCTTGGCTCCTCCCCTGGGCGCAGCATCTCCCCGTGGCATGATGGAATTTTATCAGCCGTGCAGGGACACTCACTGGCCATGGACAGGAGATAATTAATAATTAATGGCCCATGGACAGCAGAGATCTCCTGGAGGGAGGATTGGCTGTGGGGGAGATAAAGAAAAAACTGCCCCATAGACAGCAGAGAACTGCCCCAGCTCTGACAGATGGGAATTGCACACACACATTCCTTGTAATCCAGGACGCCTGTCTGTGTTCCCTGGGGATCCCTCAGGGGCTCACAGCCCTCTCTCTCCTTCCAAAGGGCTCCACAGGCACGGAGCCATCCCAGAGCACACCCAGAGCCAGCCCATCCGTTCACAGCATTCCAGAGCACACCCAGAGCCAGCCCATCCATTCACAGCATCCCACAGCACACCCAGAGGCAGCCCATCCACTCACAGCATTCAAAGAGCACACCCGGAGCCAGCCCATCCACTCACAGCATTCAAAGAGCACACCTGGAGCCAGCCCATCCACTCACAGCATTCCCACAGCACACCCGGAGCCAGCCCATCCATCCACAGCATTCAAAGAGCACACCCGGAGCCAGCCCATCCACTCACAGCATTCAAAGAGCACACCTGGAGCCAGCCCATCCATTCACAGCATTCCCTCAGCACACCCAGAGCCAGCCCATCCACTCACAGCATTCAAAGAGCACAGCCGGAGCCAGCCCATCCATTCACAGCATTCCCTCAGCACACCCAGAGCCAGCCCATCCACTCACAGCATTCCCTCAGCACACCTGGAGCCAGCCCATCCACTCACAGCATTCCCAGAGCACACCCAGAGCCAGCCCATCCACTCACAGCATTCCCTCAGCACACCTGGAGCCAGCCCATCCGTTCACAGCATTCCCAGAGCACACCTGGGCTCAGCCCCTCTGTCAGCGTTCAGGAACACATAATCAGGAATGATTAAATGCAGGTGCTTTTATTGAAGAGCTCTGGGTGTCAGGGCTACACAGACCCAAATCTGACTCTGACATGGGTTTGGGATGAACAGGTTTTTATATTCTATCATTATATAACTTACATATTAATTATTAAACTGACGTTCTATTGTATACCTTGATTTCATCCAAGCCTGGTTTCTCGTGATCCCCCTCAAACCCCTAACATAGTTCCTCATGATTCTTTAAACAATAATTATATCTAATCACATCTAACAATTATATCATTTATCATATACTGACTACACAGGTGCAGTTTCACATGATAAAAGGTCTAACATTTCCCAGGGCCTGCTAAGCATAAATTTCTTTCTAGCTCCCCGAATTTCCCATGATTTTAAAATCTTTTACTATCACATCCATTCACAGTATTCCAGGGCTCTGCCAGTGCCTCCAGCTCTGCTCTCTGAGCCCACGTTGGGGTCTGAGCTCTGCTTTCTCCTGCCCCATGTTGAGCCAGCACTGCATCACTGCTTTGCAGCAGCTAACACAGCATTCCTGCCTTTCAGCAGCCAGCCCTGCATTCCTGCTTTGGGGCAGCCCGCGCTGCATTCCTGCTTTGGGGCAGCCAGCGCTGCATCACTGCTTTGCAGCAGCTAACACAGCATTCCTGCTTTGGGGCACCCAGCGCTGCATTGCTGCTTTGGGGCAGCCAGCGCTGCATTCCTGCCTTTCAGCAGCCAGCCCTGCATTGCTGCTTTGGGGCAGCCCGCGCTGCATTCCTGCTTTGGGGCAGCCCGCGCTGCATTCCTGCTTTGGGGCAGCCAGCGCCGCATTCCTGCTTTGGGGCAGCCAGCGCTGCATTCCTGCTTTCCAGGCCCCACCTTGCCCAGAGCTGCTCCCACCCACGCAGGGTTTGCCATCATCTCCCTCCGGAGGAGTCTCCTGAAGATCCTTGTGGCCGAGGGCGCCTGTTCAGGGTGGATTCTGCATCCCAAGCCCACCCTGCGCTGTCCATGCTCCTCGAAAGTTTCTGCTCCAGGTTCATGACTGGGCAGCAGATTTCACAGAATTCCCAGAACCACAGAATTCCCAGAATCACAGAATTCCCAGAACCACAGAATTCACAGATTTCACACAATCCCCAGGTTGGAAGAGACCTCCAGGATCATCGAGCCCAACCCATCTCCAACCCCTCAACTCAGCCCTGGCACCCAGTGCCACATCCAGGCTTTGTTAAACACACCCAGGGGTGGTGACTCCGCCACCTCCCCCGGCAGAACATTCCAGAACTTTATTCTCGGGTTTGTTGCTGCTGAAATGGCTCCCCAGGTATTAAAGAGTCCTTTTTCCCAGCCCTGCTTTGGAAGAAGAAGTCAGGATTCCTTGGCTCTGCTTTCCAAGGCTGTTTATTTTCTCTTACCTAATACATTTTTTTCTGACCTGCTGAGATCTGTCCAGCAGGTCGGGTTGGGGCACACTGACTGCCCTTGGGGTGGTGTTAACTTTTTATACTAAGAACCACGTGTGCTTTATTTACAATCATTTCCCAGTACCTATCACCTGTGTTAGACAGTCTGTCTCTACTCTAAACCAATCCAGAAGTGTCACCATCGCAGCAGAAGATGGAGGACAAGAAGGAGGAGGACAGAACATGCCCAGATTCCTCCATCCTGCCTCTTGCACCCCCATTCTAAAACCCCAAATTCTACATTCACCCTGTGACAAGTTAACTATCATTCTATTCAAACCCTTGTGGCTTGTAACTCCTCACACAAAGTTGGGAATTGTTTCCATGGGCTAAAATCAAAGGCACAGGTGTCTGTGACTTCGTGCCAAGGTCTCTGAGCCCCTGTCAGGGTCTGGAGTCACCCAGGGCAGCCAGAGCAATGTCCTGGGTCCTGACACTTTATCACCCTTTCTGTAAAGAACTTTTTCCTGATATCCAACCCACATTTCCCTTGGTGCAGCTTGAGGCTGATCTATCTAACAGACAGACTTGGGCTCCCAAAGCCTTTTTTTCAGGAGTATGAACAGTTTGGCAACACCAGCCAACCAGAAAAGTGGCTGATGAACACCAACAAACGTTTGCATTAATTACAGCCGGGTGATTCTGTCAAATCCATTTAACAATGTTTCTCAGGGGTTATTCCTTGCTTTGTGCTTCCTCCCTGTATTTTCTTTCTTGTTTTTGGATGATTAACACAGCAAAGGATAAATTTTTAACTACTCTGTCTGCAAAACTTCGCATCTTGCATCCAAAATATGTTTTGCTAAAAGCAGGGATGCATCTGCTCCTGTGTGTGTCTCTTGATGCAGCCTTTTAATTTGGATTTCCGTTATCTCCAAGAGCTGTTTTCCAGGTGTTTTCCACCACCCTTCTTTATTTCTAGTACAGTTAAGCTGCTCTCCTCATTGTTTCTCTCCTTTGGTACAATTTGTTGGAGGTGAATCTACACAGGTTTGTGGAATCCAAGCTCCTTCACAATTTGATTTCCTCAATGCAGCTCCTTCCACTGCTGGATCTGCTCTTCTATTTCTCCCTGAGCATCCGAGCTTTTATACATTTGAGCAAAGAACCAGCCCTCATTGGTTACCAATTACTGAACTCTGCTATTAATTAGGACTCCAGCTCCTCCTTGCTGGGTGCATCTCCCTCCTGATGTGATCACCCCACAGGTGCAGCTCCTTCCTCCCTTTGAGTTGGGATCCCTTCTGAGTGGGTGGTCAGTGGCTGTGATCTCCTGGTGCCAGAATTACCGTTTCCCCTGGTCCTGTTCAGTCTGACCACGCTCCCGGTGTCTCTCATCCATCCCGCTGCTCTTGGGGTTCTCTTCCCTTTTTCTTAAGAGAAGACAAGCCCAGCCTATGAGGTTCTCGATGTAATTAATGATCACAAGTGTCCAACTATGGCTATGAGGGACAGCAAAATCCTCAGTGGTGGCACTGAGCAGGGAGGCAGCAGCGACATCCCTTCCCAGTGGATCCAGGTGGAGAACAGCCCATGGCTGGGGAGGAGGAAGGGAGGGGAGCCCTTCCCTCTGTGAAATGTGGAGAGCTGTGGGTGCAGCGTCCAGGCCAGGCTGGGGCTTCATGGGGCAAGGAGGACGGAACATCTGGAGTCCAGGAAAGGGGCAAAGCAATGCCAAAGGGACTGGAGCACCTGCTGCATGAGGAGGCACGGGAATGTTGGGGTACCAAGGTGTACACTTGCCTAAGGGCAGGGAAGAGGAGGGAGCCAGGCTCTCCCCATGGAGCCCAGTGACAGCAGCAACAGGCACAAACTGCCTCCGGGGATTTGGGGTGTTTTTGCAGAGGGGCTGATCACACTGGGTGCCCAGAATGGGCTGCCCAGAGGGGTTGAGGAGCCTCCAGCTGGGAAGGCACCCTGGCTGTGTGAGGGGCAGGAGGACCCCAGATCCCCGCCAGCCCCAGCCCTGCTCGTCAGGGCTGGCTGAAGGAGGCTGTCCAAGTCACTGTCCAGTCTGGGATAAATGTCTCCTGGGAGGGATTGTCCCACTACAATCCTTCTGGCCAGCATGGCCTTCCAGCTCCAGGGCACTGATGCTCTGGGGGAATTTTCCCATTCGATACCAGTGGCCACAGCAGGAGCAGCTGGAGCAGGGCCTGGAGTGGGGATCTCCAGCCTCGAGCTCGTTCCCAAAGGCTGTGCTCCCCAGCTCCTTCGCCCCTTGGAGCAGCCTCCTGCCAGAGCCAGGGGGCCACTGAAAGCAGCTGCTGTGGAGTGGGAGGGTGCACACCCTGCCCTGTGCTGCCTGCACTGAGCACTGACCCCACTGCTGCCACATCCCCATGTCCTGCCAGGCCCAGCATCAGGAGCAGCACTTCCTGCTCCAGCCCTGCCCTGCTGCCCTTCCACCAGCTGTTGGGATGTTATCAAGGAATTTCTGGCTGGTTTGGGTGCGGACATCCAGTCCCAACCAGGGCCACAGGCAGGGACACTTCCCAGAGACCAAGCTTGAGACCCCGGTGAGGACCAGGGCCACCCACCAGGAGGCTGAACCTCCCCCAGCTGCCTCAGAAGCCTTCATCCCTGTCCTCTTGGTTGAGAGCTGAGACACAGAGCCCAGCACGGTGCCCCCTCCCCACCCACAACTCCAGCCCTGACCCATCCAGCAGCACCCAGTGTCCCTCAGGGCTTTCCCCCCACTCCTGGAGCTCCCACGTGGATTTGGCCACGTCCTCCCACAAAGGGCCTGTGTCTGTCCCCTCCCCAGCTCCCCCATCCTGGGGAGGAACTGCTTCCCTGCTCATGTGCCACCTGTGGGCAGGTGGGTGCAGCCCCCTGTGCCTGGCTCAGGGGAGGTGAGGGCCCCTTGTTCCCATCCCTCTGCCCCATTTGCTTCCCACTGCTCCCACACCGGGGGGCTGTGAGCATCTCCTCCCCCCTGAGGAACGCGGTGTGTCACCTCCTGGCCCAGAGAACACACGGCCTCGTTCCTTCCCTCTGCTGGGGGGTTTGTGCTGCTGGCCCAGCTGCTCCTGCCCAGCCCTGGCCCAGCTCATCCTGTCTCCCACTCCTGAGCCCTTAGTCCCTTCCCAGTGAGCCCTTTCCCTGCTCCCAGCGTTTGTCCCTTCCTGGTAAACCCATTCCACCACTCCCAGTGAGTGGTTTCCCCATCCCTGGAGAGCCTCTTCTTCATTCCCGAACAGCCCGTTCCCAGTTCCTGGTGACCCCGCTCCCTCGTTCCCACTGAGCCTCATTCCCCATTCCCGGTGAGCCTATTCCCTCATTCCCCATTCCCGGTGCGCCCGTTCCCAGTTTGCCCAGTCCCTGGCCCTGCACAGCCCCAGCTGCCCGCACCCCGCACTCGCTCACGCCTCGGTTTCCACCGCGTTTTATTACAAAACCGGTGCGGGCCGGTCCCGGGCCGGTCCCGCTCCCCCCGGCGCTGGGGCCGAGGCGGGTTCAGCCCGTGCCGGTGCCGGTGCCGAGCGCTCCGCAGCGCAGGGGCCGAGGCGGCGGCTGGAGACCGGTGCAGCGCCGGGCTTCGGGGGGCTCGGGGTGTCCGGGGAGCTCAGCGCCCCACGGCGTCGAGGATGCGGCGGTTGGAGTCGGCGCGGGCGCGCTGGCTCTGGGCGCGGGCGAGCAGCAGGAGGTGCCGCAGGAGGTGGAACGTGAGGTCGATGGAGAGCGGCGGCTCGTCCCGCCGCCCTCGCCACGGCCCCGGGGGCGGCGGCCCCAGCGGCGGCCACAGCGGCTGGTCCTGATCGCCGGTCCCGGCCGCCGGGATGGAGCCGTCGGTGGTGGCGGGGCGGGCGGCGGCGGGCGGCGGGCGGGCGAGCAGCAGCAGGAGGGTGAGCAGTGCCCGCCGCATCCTCGGTCCCTCTGCACCTACGGGGCAGGGGCTCAGCGCCACGGCACAGACCGGGCCGGCGGCGGAGGCCCGACGGGAACCGCGGCCCCGGCGGCACGGAGCCCCCTCCGCGCCCGGCCGCCCCGTTCCGCCCCCTCCGCGCGCCCCGGCCCCGGTGCCGCCCCTGCCCGGTTCCCGAGCCCCGTACCCGGTGCGCTGTGCCCGTGCCCTGTTCCTGCCGGTGCCGGCGGCGCAGCGAGCGCGATCGGTCCCGCGGGAGCTGAGCCGGCGGCGCGGCCGGGGGTTATATCGGCCCGGGAGCCCGGGCTGACGTCAGCGCCGGGCACGCACCGGGCGGCGGGGGCGGGGGACAGGGGGGCACCGGAGCGGCGGGGAGCGGGCCCCCGGCGGCGGGACGGGGTTGAGGGACGGGGGCGGAGCGGCAGAGCCCGCTCTCCTCGGTTTCGGGAGCCGCCACTCCGGTTCTGTTCTGACGGCCACCAAAGAGGCACGGCGGGCCCGGGGCCGGTGAGAGCAGGTGCCTTGGGCCGTGCTAACCCTCGCTTCCCCGGTTCCCCGGTTTTCCGGTCCCCCCGAACCCTCTCGCGGCTCTGCCGCATCTCCAGCCGCATTCTCCGCCGCTGTCCGCGGTGCTGAACGGCCGGGACGCTCTGGGGCACCGGGGCCGGTGAGCTACGCCCGTGAGCTCCCGGCGAGCCCGCAGTGAGCTGTACCGGGCTGAGCCGCGGCCTCTCGGCGTGGAACCCTCGCGTTCCCGGGCGGAACGGCCGCGCCGAGCAGCGGCGTCCAAGCAAAGCTCGGGGCGGCGGGGGGGATCCCTGGGCGGAGGCGGGGATGCCCCGAGCACCGGCAGCCCCGGGACAGGACGGTCACGGGTGGGACCCCCATCCCGGCCGTGGCTCGGTGTCCCGGGCAGAGCGGGCGCTGCCGAGGTCAAACCGCGGGGCCGAGGCCGCAGACGCCCCGAGCGCAGCGGCAGCACTGGCCAAGTCCTGTGAGTCATAGAATGAAGGCACCGGAGCTGGCAGCGCCGTGCTGGATGCAGGGTGTTCCGTCGGGGCACCAGCACCGCTGCCAAATGGTGAGGTGGCTGCTGGGGCTCCACACTCCTGTTGGCAGCCCCCCTGAGTGCACCACACTGCTGGCAGCCCCCCGAGCGCCCCGCATGGTGCCCGCAGCCCCCCGAGCGCCCCGCATGGTGCCCGCAGCCCCCCGAGCGCCCCGCATGGTGCCAGCCGAGCTGACACCCAGCACCGATGCTTCAGGGGCCGGATCAGCGGTGCAGAGCCGGACCAGCGAGGCAGAGCCGGGCACGGGGGCTCACCCGGCCCTGGCATGGTGTGTCCCAGCCCCGGGGCACAGGGGTGGCGGGGCACGGCCCTGCCCGCAGCGAGCAGCACACGGTGTCGTGCCCCGTGACGTGATCCGGCACGAAGGCTGGCACCGAAGGCTGGCACCGGCCCCGCTCCCCGCAGCGGTGGGGCAGAGCCCTCGGCAGGGGCCGGGCTCACCCCCGAGCCCCGACAGCCCCGTGCTGTGCCGGCTGCTCCCGGGGACAAGCGGCTCGTTCCACGTGGCTCCTGCCGTGCCCGCAGCTCTCTCACTGCTGACACCCCGGAGGGAGCTGCAAGAGGCTCAGCACCTCAGAGCTGCAAATCCCTGCCACCCCCACACCCACCCCGCTGGCTGCAGAGAGCCTGAGCCCCACACAGAACAGGGGCCCCGGGGTAACGGTGCCATCCGTGCATGTCACATCACTGTGTGGCACAGCCCCAGCCCTGTGCTGCTGCACTGAGCCCTGCTGGGGGGGAAAGGGCTGCAGCTGCAGCCCCTCCTGTCCCTGCCTCACCCCCCAGGCCTCTGCAAGGTTTGCCCCCTCTGTGTTCCAGGCTGTATCCACCCGGCTGGAGCAGCCCAAAGCTGCCTCAGCACAGAACCAGACCGTGGGGAGCATGAGGAGGGCAGACAGAGAACACCCTCCTGAAGGCCACGCTGGCAGAGCCAAGGGGGTGCTGCAGCATGGGGATGGCTCTGTCCAGCTCTGTGGGGCTGCAGTAGCTTAGGTGAGGGGACCAGGGCTCCACAGAGCTGAGAGGAACCACCGTGGTGCCACCAGCTCCACTTGGAGCCCCTGGATGTGCTGGGCAGGGACACTGGCAGCTGGACACTGTCTGTGAGTGGGACACTGTGTGTGCTCACTGCCACTGTAGGGCGAGCATGGACACATCCCCAGGGCATGGACACATCCCCAGATATATGGACACACATCTCCAGACATGGACACACATCTCCAGACATGGACACACATCCCCAGAGCATGGACACATCCCCAGACATGGACACACTTCCCCACAGCATGGACACACATCCCCAGGGCATGGACACACAGCCCCAGAGCACGGACACACAGCCCCAGACATGGACACACAGCCCCAGACATGGACACACAGCCCCAGGGGCAGCAGGCAGTGGCAGCTCCATGGGGTTTTTCTCTGGCACAACAGGCAGGGTATCAGACAGGGTGGATTGTGGCCCTGGTCCAGACGCAGCTCCAGCCCGACCCCCAACCCTTCCTGACCCCTCCCTGGATGCACAGCCCTGCATCAAGCATGCCCTGACCCTGGGGGAACACTGCACCCAGCATCAGCACTTTGGCTCCATGGCTTTGGCTGCTCTGCAGCTGTGGAGGCACCATCACAGCCCATGGAACAGCTCCAGCAGGACCTGCTGACCCCTAAAGCACCATCCCCCCTCTGCCAGAGCCCCCTCCCCTCTCCAGCCCCTGGGGCAGCCCACCCCAGCAGCCTGCAGTCCCTGGCCCATGCTGGGTGCCTTGAGATGAGGCAGAGTGGAGCTGTTGATCCAGAACAGAGCAGCTGCTCTGGAGCAGCACCTTCAGGGCCTGGGGGCATGCTGGGCCACAGGGGCCATGGCAATCAGAAGTGAAGACCACTGTTTATTGATGCTTTGACTGCCCACAGCAGAGCCACAGCAAACCCTGTCACTGCCCAGCCTGCAGTGACCCCAGCTCTGTGCCCCTGGCACAGCCAGCCCAGGGCCAGCCCTGCTCCATTTCCACTCCTCTTTTCCCTCGGGGTGAGCCATGGGGAAGGTCAGAGCGACACTCGCGGCAGGAGCACCCTGTGTGCAGGGCTGGGAAATGGCTGAGCACAGATGGAGAAGAGCGTCATGGGCAGAGCTGCTGCACAGCACGGTGAGAGCAGAGCCAGGCCTGTCCTGGCACCATCCTCTCCCTGGGGCAGCTGCGCCCACAGGGGATGGTGCCCCCCTGGGAGAGGAGCGGGGTGGCTGCTGCAGGACCCTGTGTGTCCCAGCCTGCCCATGCCACGCTGCCCACTGCCAGGGCTCAGGGTTCCAGTGGGATCAGGCAGGGCACAGGCTGGGCACTGCCAGGGCTCAGGGTTCCAGCGGGATCAGGCAGGGCACAGGGTGGGCACTGCCACAGGACTCAGTTCTTGCCTCACATCCGATTTGCCTTCCAGGACAGGTAGCAGTTCCAGACAATGGCAACACACTGGACAACAGCCAGCCTGGGGGCAGAGGGGACAGAGGGGACAGGGTCTGCAGCTGCCAGCTCAGGGGCAGGGCCTGGGCACCAGGGCCACAACCTTACCTGTGCTGCAGAGGCACAAAGTAGAAGTTTGCAATTTGCACGGGGGGCCAGATCTGGGCAGAGAAGGGGAGGAGAGGTGAGGAGCCCTGCCAGGGTCCCTGTCCCACACCCACCCCTGCCTGGCGCTCAGGGTGTCCCACAGAGCCCACGGCAGCCCCATGGAGGAGACGGGACAGGACAGGGACAGGGACAGAGATGTGCCAGCACTCACACAGTAATTGGTCACCAGGGCATCCATGTAGTCCTGGAAGAAAAAGGAGGTGTGAGCACTCAGAGCACCCATCCCTGCCACTGGTGCCCAGCTCCACTGCTGGGCACGGAGCCCCGGCAGCCCTGGCCATGCCTTCCCAAGCCATGAGGGTGGCACAGAGAGGGCGACCAGAACCATCCCACCGAGAGCCCTTTGTGCCACAGGCGGGGCACAAGGCTTGGTCCCCAGGGAGGGCTGTGAGCCCCTTCCCAGCTCAGTGCTGCCCAGGCCCCTCCTGGGCAGCAGAGATGGAGCAGGGCACTGAGCTGGCACTGCTCTGGGAGCCCAAGGTGCTGCGGTGTCCTGGTGCCACAGCCACGGCCGTGTCACAGCCCCGTCCCAGGGCAGCAGGACGAGTCCCCGGGCAGCCCGGCCGTGACTCAGCCGGGAGGGCAGGCTCCCGGTGGCGCTGGCCAGCAGCCCAGCCCGGGGTGATGGATGCTCTGCTGACGCTTCTCTGCGTGCGGAGAGGCGGATGCGCCCCAAGCCAGGGCTGAGGGCGCTGCCAGCGCTGCTCCAGGCCAGCCCAGCACCCCCGTCCAGGCCAGGGATCCCAGGGCACAGCCTGCACCCATCACCAACCACAGCAGGATCCCTGGGGAAGGCAAGGCAAGATCCATGGCACGAGCTGGTCAGGATGAGCAGGGGAAGATGGATGGAGTCCTCAGAGTGCTGCCCATGCCCACGATCTGCTCACGTGTGCCCTCAGGGTGCTCAGAGCACCGCATGCCCCGGCTGTGGCTTGCACAGAGCCTGAGGAAAGCAGAGGTGATGTGATCCTGCCCCGGGATCTCCTGCCTGCACTCTGGGGCAGGATGAGGGGCACGTGCTGGCAGTCCAGGTGTAGCGGGCTGGAGACTGGGTGCCCCCTTGCAGAGGAATGAACCCAGCGTGGTGGCACTCAGGCAGAGCTCCAGCCAGGCTGGGGCCGTTCACAGGCAGCACCAGTGAGAGAGGCTGGTGTTGCCGCTCCTGGCAGCCACACGACCACCCCAGCGTGCCTCATCCTGTGGCAGGTGGGCACCCACTCCCCAGTGACTCACCCTGCACACGCTGACTCAGTGTTCACACTGGTTTCCAGCAATTACTGCTAATGGGAGTCATCTCGGTAATTGCTCTGGAGCCCCAGCCAGGAGCAGGGCTGGACAGCATGCCCATGGCACCCGTGTCTGGCCCAGGTGGGACCCCAGCACTCGCCCACAGGGCACCCGTGCCAGAGGAACTGGCCCTGGCACCAGCACTTGGACTGGCAGCACCCAACACACCCAGGGCCCTGGGTCCCAGTGCCTGGGCACGGACACAAACGGGAGCAGCCACCAGGGCCAGCACAGGGAGGAGCTGCCAGGGCCCCACAGGTGCCCAGGGCAGCAGCAGCAGCACTCACCTGCTGGATCTTGGACCAGTTCTCCTGCACCGAGAGCCCGTTGGTGGCCCCTGTGACAGCCAGGAAGCAGCCAAGGAAGCACGGAGCGAAACCCCCCTGCCAGAGAGGAGCCCCGGCTGATGTGAGAGCTTGTGGTGCTTGGAGCCAGGCTGCCCACGGGCAGCCTCTGAGAAAACGCCCACCCAGCCCTCCACGGCACTGAGGCTGGGCCCAGCTCAGGCACTGGGCTCTCAGAGCAGGCTGGAACCTGCCACAGGTCTGTCCTGCCCCCACTGCCCAGTCCCACATAGCACCCTCACCATGTCACACCAACCTGGTCCAGGAGCACCTTCTTCACAGCCACAACTTTTGTATTCCCTGGGATGAGCCAGTCCAGGATCCTGTACCAGCTGCCCACAACAGGGCCCTGCATGAGCCAGGGGGTGAGGAGCAGCATCTGTCCTCAGGGGTCAGGGCTGGGGCCTCCAGGGCTGGTTACATGGCCCTGCTCCAGCTCTGGACCACAAAGACAAGCTCGTCCTATGCTGCTCCTGCTCCATGGAACTGGCCCTGCCCATGGCTGCTGGAGGTGGCACCAGGATGGCTCAATTAACAATCCACCACCACAGTCCCACCCTGCTGAAGGAGCCCTCCCATCCCCTTATCCCATCCCATAATCCCACCCCATCCATCCGCACTCACCACAAAGCAGAAGCCAATGCCCATCATTTTCAGGGTGCGGGGGCAGTGGTGCCCGTGCAGCCCCCGCTGCTCCACCAGCTGCTGTGCAATCACATCCCCAGCTCCCATCAGGGCCCCTGCAACCAGCACGGCCCGTTTAGGCAGGCCAGACCCCTGTGCGACCTGCCCACAGCTGGGCACCCTGCCCAGGATGCCTGAGCCTGTTCAGCCCTGGTGGCTCTGTCCCAGCTGCAGCTCCCCATGGCCTGCACCAAACCCCATGGCATAGGGGTCCCACCCTGCCAAGCGCCTCAGGGCTCTCACTGCAGCATCTCTGCTCAAAACCGTGTCCAGCTGCACCTGGACATGGGGCTGACCCATCAGCCAGGCTCCACGGTGCTCTCTGAGCAGAGCCTGCCCAGCTGCTGCCCATGATGTCCACTGCAGCCTCTCCCACAGCAGCCCCAAACCTCTCCCTGGGCACCGGACAGCCTCTGCCCACTGTGATGCCCTCCCTGCAGAGCAGCTCTCTGCCCGGGCCGGCTCTGCCCACTGTGATGCCCTCCCTGCAGAGCAGCTCTCTGCCCGTGTCCCCCGCCCCTCCAGCCGGGCTGGGCAGAGCGTGCTCCCCGCTGCCCAGGCTGCCCCAGCCCCTTGCCACAGCCGCTGCTGGCACAGCTCCTGGCCCTGTTTCTGGATCAGTGTCCCCGGTGGGGCGCTGCCCGGCTGGGTCTCTGGCAGCTCCTGCTCCATCCCACACCCCTGACCCTTTCGACGCAACTCAGCTGGCCCAGTGCTGCCCCCTCCAGCTGCTCCCCCGGCCCCGGCGGCTCCTGCTCCCTCTCCGCACTCCCCCCGGGACGGTTCCCTGGCAGGTCTCCAGCCCCGCTGCCGCTCGGCTCCGTCCTCGGGAGCCCTGGGCCCAGCAAACCCTCGGCCTGATGGGCACAGCTCCTGTCCCGACAGCCCCAGCCACGAGCAGCTCGGTACCAGCCCTGCCCAGGGGACTCGGTCAGCGGTTCCCCATGGACAAGGGCCCAGCTCCGTGTCCCCACACCACGCCATGCAGTCCCTGGAGCTCAATGGCAGCGCCAGCCCAGGCTCTGCAGCCCCACAGAGCTGCTGCACTCCCAGCAGGCTGCTTCACAGGCTCCATGTCCCACCCCCGACCAGCCCCAGGATCTGGGAGTCGGTCCCCAAGCCCCGAGAGACCCCACACCCCCCATGAGGGCAGAGCAGCCTCACCAGCCCACGGGCCTCAGCAGCACTGGGCAGGGGGCGGGGGCAGGCACGGGACTCCGGGCCAGCACAGCCAGAGCACCGGCGGCTGGCACGGCAGCACTCCCGGGAGCTGCTCTCCTTGGAGCTGCACTGTCCGGAGCTGCACTGTCCAGAGCTGCACTGTCCGGAGCTGCACTCCTTGGAGCTGCACTGTCCGGAGCTGCACTCCCTGGAGCTGCACTCCCAGAGCTGCACTCCTTGGAGCTGCACTGTCCGGAGCTGCACTCCCTGGAGCTGCACTCCTTGGAGCTGCACTGTCCGGAGCTGCTCTCCTTGGAGCTGCACTCCTTGGAGCTGCACTGTCCAGAGCTGCACTGTCCGGAGCTGCTCTCCTTGGAGCTGCACTCCTTGGAGCTGCACTGTCCAGAGCTGCACTGTCCGGAGCTGCACTCCTTGGAGCTGCACTGTCCGGAGCTGCACTGTCCAGAGCTGCACTGTCCGGAGCTGCACTCCCTGGAGCTGCACTCCCAGAGCTGCACTCCTTGGAGCTGCACTGTCCGGAGCTGCACTCCCTGGAGCTGCACTCCCAGAGCTGCACTGCCCAGAGATGCACTGCCCAGAGCTGCACTCCTCAGAGCTGGGAGCAGGGGCACAGCACTCATGGAGAACACAGCAAGCACTGTTACTCATCCAGTGCTGAAGGCTCTGGGTACAGTGTCCAGAAGTGATGAGGTTGTGGGGAGGGACAGACGTGTCTATACATCCCTTCCTGGGCCTGGGGATGCAGCCAGATCCAGCCCCATGCAGTGACTTTGGCAGCAGTGCCCAGGGTGCCACCAGCACAGCCCAAACACAGCTCCTGAGTGGGGCTGGAGCCTTCATGCCAGCCTAACCTGGTGCCCAGGGTGCCTAGCCGACCCCCAGGCTGATGTTCTTGTGAGCAGAGGACTCTGAACGGGGCCCAAACCTAAGTAGGGCACCACCATCTCCATGGGCATGGCACTGCCTTGGCAGGAGCAGGGCACTGCTCTCCACAGGCACAGGGACAACAGGGTCAGGGCTGCAGGCACGTGCTGCTGCCCACTGTGTGCAGGCAGGCCCTGCTGGCAGCCTGGCCCAGGGCCCAGCATGCAGGAGGCAAAGCCCTGCTGACCCCGCAGCCCTGGGACTGCAGCGTGGCCAGCAAGGGTGCCCAGGCACAATGGGCACAGCCAGCTGCCAGCAGCGCCCTGGCCCAGCCCCAGCTGGCAGCACGGGGGTCCCTGGGAGCAGCAGGAGAAGGCAGAGCAGGAGGCTGGGATGGAGCTGGCACAGGGCACGGGGCCTGGGAAGCTGCAGGGACACTGCACAGGCAGCAGGTGAGGGGCTGAGCCTGGCCATGGTGGGGATCACCTGTGGCAGCTCCGAGGAGAGCAGGAGCGCTCGTGCCCCCCTGGCTGCAGCTGGGAGCGCCCAGCAGGGAGAGCCCAGCCCGAGGCTGGTGCAGCCATGCCCAGCAGCAGCCCAGCAGCCACAGGTCGTGCCCAGCCCTGCAGACTGGCAGAGCCCTGGGCAGGGGCTGTGCCACAGCTCCCAGGTGAAGCAGCACCAGGCAGAGCACAGCCAAGGCCGGAGCCAGCCCGGGGCCACGCCGGCAGGGGAGGCGAAGGCAGGGCCAGCCCCGGGCACCCCCTCCCAGTTCTGCCCTGGCCTCTCTCCAAGCACAGGGGGACGTGCTGCCAGCAATCGACTCCGTGACAGCCGATAAAAATAACAGCAGGAACAGCTAAGGGGCCTGGCAGCGCCCCAGGCAGGGGGGCACCGTGCCACCCCCCCGCGGCCATCGGGGCCGAGGGCCAGCGGCTGCACAGGGAGGGGAGGGGAGCCCCCAGCTCAGCTCAGCAGGGCACCCCCAGAGCCCCCAGCCCAGCAGGGCACCCCCAGGACCCGGGGCTGTGCTTTCCTGCACCCTGGGCAGGCGGGAGCAGCAGGGCAGGGGCAGCAGGGCAGGGACAGTCAGGGCGGGGGTGACAGGGGGGCTGCAAGCAGGGGGGGGCAGCAAGGAGCACGCAGGGACCCCCCAGCTCCCACCCATCCACAGCACAACCCCTGCTCAGCGCCAGGGACACACGGAACAAGCAGGACACACTCTCCCACCACCCAGACTCGGCCTCAGGTGTGCTGGGGGGAGGGAGCAGAGCAGGGGGCAGAGCTGCCTGGTGCCCCAGGGCTACAAATCCTTGGAGCAGCAGAGCCACAAGGGGCAGATTCCTGGCACCTCACGGCTCTGCAAGCAGCAGCAGCGCTAGGGAGATTCAATGCCCTGTGCAGAGCTCTCTCCTCAGGCAGCAGCTCTGTGCCTTCACTGCTGAGTGCTGGCAAGCACAAAGAGCTGAGCCCTTGTGACTGCTCAGTGCTACAGCTCAGCATCCATCCCCTCAGGTGAGAGGGGCCTGGGACAGTGTCCCCCCGGGTCAGGGTGGGAGGGCTGTGCTTCCTGACAGTCCCCACGAGTGCTCTGGCTCCAGCACAGAGCCCTGACAGAGCTGTCCTGAGCTGGGAGCTCCAGCACAGAGCCCTGACAGAGCTGTCCTGAGCCAGGAGCAGGTCAGGGCCCCTCCCTGGTGTGACACACGGGGGTCCCTGCCGAGCCTGGGCCATAGCAGCACCTCCTCCCCCTAAGACAGACCTCTGAGGCACTGAAGCACCCCTGCCCTGCCTCCTGCGCAGTGACGGTGCCTGCACAGTGGGGAGAGAGGCGAGTGCCCGGACAGGCCGTGGCTGTGGCGAGGAGGGGCGGCCAGGAGGGGCATGAGTGGGGCAGTCTGTGCGCCAGGGCAGTCTGTGTGCCGGGGGCTGTGTGCCAGGGCAGGGGCTGTGTGCTGGGGCAGGAGCTGTGTGCCGGGGCAAGGCAGGGGCTGTGTGCCGGGAAGGAAGGCAGGGGCTGTGTGCCGGGGCAAGGCAGGGGCTGTGTGCCGGGGCAAGGCAGGGGCTGTGTGCCGGGAGGAAGGCAGGGGCTGTGTGCCGGGAGGAAGGCAGGGGCTGTGTGCTGGGTCAGTGTTCCATGGGGAGCCGTGTGCGGGGCCGGGGATCTGAGGGCCTCGGGGGCCGGGCCCGTCCCTTACCGGCTGTGAGCGCCTGCGCCGCCCCGGGCCGCCGCGCCAGCACCCGCCCGCAGCCCCTCCAGAGCGCCGCCATGGCCCCGCGTGTCGCGGCGCAGTGACGCGTGTCGCGGCGCGATGCCGTGTCGCGACCCAGAGCGTTTATTGGTCAGTAGCGGCCCAGCACCGTGGCCAGCAGCGCCATCCGTATGTACATGCCGTTCTCCGCCTGCCGGAAGTACGCGGCGCGCGGGTCCGAGTCCACCTCCACGCTACGGAAACGCGGTATCAGCGCGCGCCGCCCCGCGGGCCCCGAGCGAACCCAGCGCAGGATCCCCGAACAAACCCGCCCGGAACCGCCCAGCCCCCCGCCCGCCCCGGGACCGCCGAACCCGCCCGCCCGGGACCGCCCAGCCCCCGCCCGCCCCGGGACCTCCGGCACCCCCCCCGGGACCCTCAGGATCCCCCTGGAACCAGACCCACGCGGAAGTCCTGACACCGCCCGGACCCAGCAGCCACCGCTCAACGTGGGTTGGCTCCCCCAAGGCCAGCAAGTGCAGCCCCCGCGGCTCCGAGCTCTCCCCAGCCCTGCCCAGCACACCGCAGCCCTTCCGCCCCTGACCCCCGGCGCCCTTCCCAGACACCCGCAGCACACCGCAGCTCCCATGGCCCTGCCAGCGCCCCAGTGACACCACTGCCCCAGCGACCCCACTGCCCCAGCTCCCCCAGCTCCCTCCCTTCTGCCCTGCATATTTCATCCCGTTCTCCCAGACATCCCCTCCAAACCTCCCCTGTCCCCCAGCACCCTGCAGCTGCCCCAGCCCTGTCCCCCCTCCCCACCTGATCTCGTTGACACGGGGCAGGGGGTGCATCACCACCATCCTCTCCTTGGCCCGGGTCATGATGTGGGGTGTGAGGATGAACTTCCCGAAGCACTGAGGGAGCACACAGAGCCCTGAGCGGGGCAGGGGGGTGCCTGGGCCCCCCGAGGGCAGCAGGAGCCAGGCTCCCCTCACTCACCGCCTCGTAGTCCTCGGCCCGCTGGAAGCGCTCCTTCTGGATGCGGGTCACGTAGAGCACGTCTGTGTCTGGCAGTGCCTCCTCGATGCTCCCAAACTCCTCCTGCACAGCACCGTGAGGTTGGGGGGACACAGGGCTGCAATGTGCGGGGGCCACCCCCCAGCCCGCCCCTCACCTGCTGGATGCCCCTGGAGGCCACGAAGCTGGTGATGTCGGCGGGCATGCGGAGCTCGGGCGGGGTGACGTAGCGCAGGTGGACGCGGTACAGGGTGAGCAGGCGGGCCAGGGAGTGCACCGTGCGCCCGTGCTTCAGGTCACCCACCATGGTGATCTGGGGACAGCGGTCAGCCCAGCCTGCCCAGGCCCCCCAGGGCCCGCACGGGGCCCCCTGAGCCCCCGGCCGTGGCTCTGGCCCCCCAGCTCACCGTCATGCCATTGACCGTGCCCAGCTCCTCGCGGATGGTGAAGATGTCCAGCAGCGCCTGCGTGGGATGCTCGCCCACCCCGTCCCCCGCGTTGATCACTGGCTTGCGGCAGTGCCTGGCGGCCAGCTGGGCAAGGCAGCAAGGCAGGGCAGGTGAGCACAGGCAGGACATAATTCCCATGGCCCCAGGGCAGCAGGAGCCTACCCCGGCCCAGCTGGGCACCACATCCCTGCCCATAGAGCAGGTCACCATCCCTGCCCTTGGGGCAGCGTCCCCGGTGCCTCCAGAGGAGGAGGCAGCTGCCCTGAGCCCCTCTCACCTCGACAGCGCCGGGCTGGGGGTGCCGCAGCACCAGCACGTCGGCGTAGCAGCACATGGTCTGCACGGAGTCAGCCAGCGACTCGCCCTTCTGCACCGAGGAGGTGGCCTCGCAGAAGGACAGCACGGAGCCTCCCAGGCGGCTCATGGCTGCCGCGAAGGAGCTGCTGGTGCGCGTGCTCACCTCGTAGAACATGCTGGCCATCACCTTCCCCTGCAGGGCCGGGCTGTCAGCTCGGGGAGCCCCGGCACCCCGCCTGGCACGGGGCTCCGTCGGGGTGCCCGGGCCTCTCTCGGGGTGCCCATGGCACAGGTGAGTGCTCTGGGCACGGCTCACCTTGAGGATGTCCAGGCTGCGCTCCTTCTGCACCAGCATGCGCAGGGTGTGTGCCACGTTGAACAGGTGGGACA
The DNA here is from genome assembly GCF_901933205.1 of Camarhynchus parvulus. NCBI lineage: Eukaryota > Metazoa > Chordata > Aves > Passeriformes > Thraupidae > Camarhynchus > Camarhynchus parvulus. The sequence goes on along the minus strand of NC_044573.1, from coordinate 113,061,362 downwards.
GCTGTGGGGACAGGTGGCACCGGGGCTCAGCGGGGGCACAGGAGGCACCAGAGCCCCCAGAGCCCCCTGCCCGGCCGGCTGGGCACCTGCTCCTTGGAGAACTGCTGCACAGAGAGGACGTGCTGCCCAACCAGGGGGTGCAGCAGCGGGGAGGTCTGGAAGTGGAGGGCGCGCTGAGGGGACGTCTGGCGCGGGACGGGGCCCAGTGGGTGGAAGTGGCTGTCCTGGATCACTGCTGAATCTGTGGCACCGAGAGGAGCTGGTCAGCCTACAGGGGTGCCCTGAAGAACCCAGCCACCAGCCACAGACCCTGGATCCCCACTGTGGGCCCCTGCTGCACTCACCTGGTTCTGCTGCCTTCCTGCTGCTCTTCTCACGAGTGTCCTCAGCTGGGTGGGAGAGGGGAGCAGGGGTGTTAGGGATGTGGGGAGAGGTGGCACCCCAGGCCCTGCTGTTGTCCCAGCGTGCTGCCAGTGTGGCACAGCCCTGCTGGCACTTGGCAGCATCAGGTGAAACCAAGATGTGCTTGATGCCAGGGTGATGGTGAACCAGACAGGCAGTCCAAGCCCCACGATGTGCTGTGACCCTCTCCCTGCTCACCCTGCAGTTCCCAGCTGGCCGCCCCCAGGTCACACTGGCAGTGAGGGTCCCCAAGGTGCCACGCAGGCTGGGGCAGCAGGGAGTGGGCGGCATGGCCGTGCCCTGTCCTACAGCGCCCAGCCCTGGTGCTAGGTGCCACAAGGGGCCCATAGGGGGCACGCAGGCAGCCCGGAGCCTGCAGGGCACCTGGGGGAGGGGATGCACTCATGGGCTGCACGTGGTGCCAGCAGTGAGCCCCCCGATATTACCGGTGCCTCGGGCGCCCGGGCGGTGCGCAGCTCCCAGCCTCTGGAACGCTGAACGGGACACAAGGGCTGGCGTCAGCGGGGCCGCCCAGCCACGGTCCCAGCCCCGGCCCCCGGGAGCGTGCCCACTGCCCGCCCACCCCCCTACCTGGCAGCTCGGGGTCCGAGGCTCGGTGGATGCGGGGCGGGAGGTGGAAGCGCCCGTCGCCCGCGGGGCCAGGGCGGCGCGGGCTGGGCGCCCGTCCACGCAGCGCGTCACCAGCCACGGGCCGGGACTGCTCAGGGGGCTGCAACGAGAGACCAGGCTGGAGCTAGGGCACAGAGGGACCCCTGCCAGATCTGTGCACCCCAGTACCTTCACAGTCTCCTTGCTGGGGGCAACATGTGGCAGCAGCGCAGCTCCTGAGGTCCACTTCCTCACATCCTGTCCGTAGCCAGGGGGCACCAGCACCTGCAGCCACGGCAGGGATGGGATTAGGGAAATGGGGCCAGCACTGGGAGACCCCCTCTGTGATGGGAGACACCCTCAACACAGGAAGGAAAGGAGCCAGGACCTTACCTGCCCATCGATGTAGGCAACCTCCCCACGCAGGACGACCCTGCGCACTGTGCCCTTGACCTGCATGCCCTCAAAGGGGGTCCAACGGGCCTTGGAGAACACTGTGCTGCTGGGGATGATCCACTCCTGCTCCAGATCCACCTGCCAGGACAGCGGGTCAGAGGCAGAAGGGTGCGAGCTGGACCTGGGGCGGGAGGGCAAGGACACACCTCCACATAGGTGTCCTCCTGTGCTGGCAGCCCAAAGATCTTGCGAGGGTTCTCATAGAGGCGCTGCACAATGTCCTCCACGCTGAGCCTCCCCTCAGAGACGGCCGTCAGCAGCAGCGGCAGCATGGTCTCCAGGCCGGGGTACCCAGGGGGCGGCTCCTGCCCCTGCTTCTCCTCCAGCGTGTGGGGAGCTGCAGGATGGGGCTGGTCACGAGGGCTGTCCCCACTGCTTTCCCCACCCCACAGCCACCACCCCTGGGGACTAACCGTGGTCAGTGGCAAAGCAGTCGATGATGTCCATGTTCTCCCAGAGCGCCTCCACGTCCTGGCGGGTGCCCAGCTCTGGCCGCACGGCTGCACGGCCCTTCCCCAGGCGGCCCAGGTCGTCCTGGCTCAGGAACAGGTGGTGCGGGGCCACCTCGCACGTCACCGGGATCCCCCTCTGCTTGGCCGCCTTGATGAGGAGGATCTGGGGCAGCCGTGGTTAGTGGGGAACCCACAGGGCCCCGTGCTCCATCCCTGGAACCCAGAGCTCGCCCCACTCACCTCCTCCCTGCGGGCCACGTGGCAGATGTGGACAGGCCGCTGGTACAGCTGGGCCACCATCAGCACGGCGGCCACCGTCTGCCGCTCGGCGTGCGCCACGATGGGCAGGTGCCGCGGCCACTGCTCCAGGTGCTGGGGGGACAGGGCTGGTGGGCACCGGTGCCAGGAGCCATCTGCCCCGTGCCAGCCCCTGCCCCCCTGCTCACCTCCATCCACAGCGACACGTCGTCCATCCGCAGGCTGGAGAAGGTGTCGTTCAGGTACATCTTGAGCCCGGCGGCTGCCCCAGCCAGGGGGCCCAGAGTGCCAGCATTGTCCAGGGAAGCCCCCAGGAAGAGAGCAAAATCACAGCGGGCCCCAGCCTCAGCCAGCTGCACGACAAGAGGCAGTGGGTGCTGTGGTGGGACCAGTCCTACCACCAGCAAAGAGCCCACCATAGACAGTGAGCCCACCATGGGCAGCGAGCCCACCATAGCTGGCACAGGAGGGGATGTGAGCACCAGGCTGGCAGCGGCTCCTCACCTTCTGTGCCAAGGCGAAAGAGGTGGCATCGGTGACAGCAGGGCTGGTGTTGGGCATGGCACACACCATGGTGACACCCCCAGCCAGGGCAGCTGCTGTGCCTGATGCAAAGTCCTCCTTGTGGGTGCCACCCGGCTCACGGAGGTGGACGTGGACATCAATCAGGCCTGGGGAGTGTCAGTGTCAGCACTGGGCTGGCCACAGGGGACACGAGGGACAAGGCCATCCCCCCAGTGCAGCATGGAAACATCTCCACAGTGCCTGCAGATGTGCCCAGCCCAGCTCCCAGCACTGTCCCCATTCCATGCTGTGCCCTGGGGCCACCGAACACCCACCTGGCAGACGGATGAGCTTCTGGGACGTCATGCAGTCCACGTGCATCTTCAGTGGGGGGGCTGCCCCAATCTGGCCCAGTGCCTGCAGAAAGAGCAGCCGTGAGGCAGGACCCAGGGTCAGGAGCAGGGGCCAGGGTGATGATGCCTGTCTGAGCTGCACCCCAAAACCAACCCCCGCACAGTGCCACCCACACACAGCACCTGCCCCACAGCACCCACAGTAGGGCTTCTGCAACCCTGCTTTGCTCCCTTTCCTTGTACCCACGGTGCCCAGGTGCCCCAGCCCACCTCTACGAAGAGCTTTGTGCACTTGATATCGATGATGAGGGGCACGGAGTAGTCGACAGCCAGGCGCCGGGTGCGGTAGCCCTTGGTGACAAAGGAGGAGAGGCGGCGGCCCCCCAAGTTGCGCATGGACAGGTTAATGACCATCTCAAAGTGGTTCTCGGCCAGGTAGTCCAGGATGCTGCGCTGGCTCTCCCGGGCTCCAGCCTCGCTGCTGTCTGCCTCCTCAAAGTGCCAGTCCACAGCCTTCACCTGCAGGCAGTGACCCCGTCAGGGCCCTGCAGCACCCCAGCAGTGACCTGGCCCCGCAGGGAGGCCCCCAGCCCTGACCTTGATGCCATGCTCGGTGTAGAAGTCGGCAGTGCCAAGGCTGGCATACAGGTTGTAGCCGAGGCTCTCCAGCGTCCGCACCGTGGGCAGCAGCTCGCTCTTGTTCTGGAACCAAGCAGGGCCGGTCAGAGAGCAGAGAGAGAACCTCAGCCTCGCAGCAGCTTGGCCCCACATACCTTGTAGCTGCCGATGGTCAGCAGAATGTTCTTCTTGGGGATCTTGAAGCCGGTGCTGAGCATGGCCTTCAGGTACGCCTCGCAGCGGTTCTCCCCAAAGCAGGCAACCTCGCCCGTGCTGGTCATCTCCACACCCAGCACCACGTCAGCGCCCGCCAGGCGTGAGAAGGAGAACTGGGGCACCTGAGGGCAAGGGGATGCTCAGGGACTGCCTGGCCCTGCACCCCAGCCTGACCCCATGGCCCCCAGCTCACCTTGACACCAACGATGCCTGTGCCTGTCATCAGCCCCACAGGCTCCACATCCTCACCCATGATCACCTGGCTGGCCAGAGCCACCAAGTCTACGCCCAGGGTCTTGGAGACGAAGGGGAAGGAGCGGGAGACACGAACATTGCACTCTATCACCTTCAGCTGGTCATCCTGGAGAGAGGGGACAGGATGAGGCAGGGCTGGGGATGTGGGCTGTTCTCCCCTGGCCGTGCAGTGCCAGTCCCAGGTACCTTGGCAATGAGCTGCAGATTGAAGGGCCCTGTGACCTGCAGCTCCTGCCCAATGGCGTGGACGATGGCCTTGATGCGCTCCAGCGTCTTGGGGGTGATGTCCTGCGGGGGGGTCACCAGTGTGGCATCCCCCGAGTGCACCCCAGCGTTCTCCACGTGCTCCGAGATGGCGATGGCCACCACCACGCCGTCACAGGCCACCGCATCCACGTCGATCTCCTGTGAGCAGAACGTGGTCACAACCTGTCCCTGGGCTGGGGGCTGCGGCTTTCAGGGGGCACCCCATGGCTGGAGCAGCCTCCTGAACAGACCTTGGCCTCCTGGATGAACTTGGAAATGACAACAGGCTGCTCCTTGGACACAGCCACAGCGTTGCTCAGGAACTTCTCCAGGTCGCTGTCCGAGTACGCCACGTTCATGGCAGCCCCGCTCAGCACGTAGGAGGGGCGCACGACACACGGGTACCCCACCTTGCAGCAGAAGTGCTTGGCTGACTGCGGGAGAGAAGGAACTCAGCACACACACACAGAGCCACCCTGGGGCGGCCCTCTCCTGTTCGCTGGGCCCACCTCCATGTTGGAGAGCTCCTTCCAGAGGGGCTGGCTGATGCCGATGGAGTCCAGCAGGCGGGAGAACTTGAAGCGGTTCTCAGCAGAGTCGATGGCCTCCGGGGAGGTGCCCAGGATGCGGCACTGCTGCCGGTGCAGGGCCATGGCGATGTTATTGGGCAGCTGCCCGCCCATGGACAGGATCACACCCTCAGGGTTCTCCAGCTCGTAGATGTCCATCACCACCTGCAGCACGGTGTGGGGCAGGGGCAGAGCTGGGACAGAGCCATGGCAGCCCTCACCCAGCCCCGCCGCTGGCAGGCCCCAGCCCCCTCACCTCAAAGGAAATCTCGTCAAAGTAGAGGCGATCACACATGTCATAATCTGTGCTCACTGTCTCAGGGTTGTAGTTCACCATGATTGTCTTGAAGCCCATCTATTGGGGGTGGGACAAGGTGAGCCCAGAGCCCCCAACCCCTACCCAGCCCTGTCCTCTGAGCAGGGACACCCACCCCTCACTCCACAGGGAGCTGGGGCCCGCCTGACCTTGCGGAGCTCCTGGATGCAGCCAACAGCACACCAGTCAAACTCCACACTGCTGCCGATGCGGTAGACACCGGAGCCGATGACCATGACGTGGGGCTCACGGAAGGCCAGGTCGTGCTCAGAGCCGTTGTAGGTCAGGTACAGGTAGTTGGTTTGGGCTGGCCACTCTGCAGCCACGGTGTCGATCTGCTTCACCACCGGCAGGATCTTCAGGTCGCGCCGCATCTTCCGCACGGCCAGCTCGGTGCTGCACAGAGCTGGGTGAGCGCCAGGAACGAGGCAGGGAGCAGAACAGGGCCGTCCCCTCCCCGTCTCACCTGAGCACGGCCTGGGCCACCTGCTTGTCGGAGAAGCCGAGCTGCTTGGCGCGCTGGAGCACGGCAGGGGGCATGGTGCCCTGCTGGCCGCGGTAGGACTCCAGCAGCACCGCGTGGTCCGTGATGTTCTTCATCTTGTGCAGGAACCAGCGGTCAATCTTGGTCAGCTCGTAGAGCCGCTCGATGGAGTACCCAGCCCGCAGCGCCGCTGCCAGCACGAAGATCCGCTTGTCCGTCGGCGTCTCCAGCTCCTGCCAGGCCAGGGGCTGAGGGTGGCCGAGGGGGGCAGGTGGCCACCTCTCCCCCCAGAATGGCACAGCCAGCACCAGTGCTCACCATGTCTGAGACCGGCTTCACCGTGTGATCAAAGCCCACGCAGTTCTCGTCCACCATCCTCAGAGCCTTCTGGAACGCCTCCTCAAAGTTCCTCCCAATGGCCATGACCTCCCCTGCAGAAGGTGGGGTGAGCAGGCAGGTCCTGTGCCCACCATGTGCCCCACCGGTGCCGTCCCCCTGCGCTCACCCACGCTCTTCATGGAGCTGCCAATCTTGGTGCTGACGCGCAGGAACTTGCTGAGGTCCCAGCGCGGGATCTTCACCACGCAGTAGTCCAGGCTGGGCTCAAAGCTGGCCGTGGTGGAGTTGGTGACGGAGTTCCTGAGGAGGTGACGGGGTCAGCAGCTGGGGCCGTCCCACCAGGGCAGCACCCTGTCCCACAGTGTGGTGGTACCTCACCTGAGGAGGGGCAGGGGGATGCCCAAGGCGAGTTTGGCAGCCACATAGGCCAGCGGGTAGCCAGTGGCCTTGCTGGCCAGGGCCGAGCTGCGGGAGAGCCGGGCGTTCACCTCGATGATGTAGTACTGTGGGCAGCAGGCAGGCAGGGTCAGTGGGGGCCGTGGAACAGGCCAAGCCAGGGACACGGTGACATGGCCAGACCCACGGTGTCCCAGGGGTGCTGCAGCGCAGGGGCCTGCTGTGCCACAGCCTCGTGGGACAGCTGGGGCCAGATCCCCCAGGGCGAAGCTGGCTGGGGATTGGGAGAGGGAGCCAGAACCCGCAGGGGGCTGCAAGTACCTGCTCGGACTCGGGGTTGAGGGCAAACTGGATGTTGCACTCGCCCACGATGCCCAGGTGCTGCACCACCTTGATGGCTGTGCGCCTCAGCATGAAGTACTCAGTGTCATTGAGGGTCTGGCTGGGTGCCACCACAATGGACTCGCCCGTGTGGATCCCCAGCGGGTCCAGGTTCTCCATGTTGCACACCTGACAGCAGAGGGGTCACTGCTCCACATGCTGTCCCTGGTGAGTTCCTCCCAGTTCCCACCACATCCTCCCCTGCCCAGCCAGGACTGGAATACACGGGGTGTCCCACGGGGTGGACACCCCAGCATAGGGGTGCAGGGCTCTGTTCACAGGGTGCAGCTCCCAATGGCACACAGCAGCTGTGCCAGCACCACCAGAGGCACTGGGGAGCCCTCCCTGGGGACAAGGTGCAGGACAAGCCCTCAGCCCCTGCCCCACGCCCATCTCTCTGCAGCAGCCCAGGGCCTCCCTCCATCCCATACCGTGATGCAGTTGTTGTAGGCATCCCGCACCACCTCGTACTCAATCTCCTTCCAGCCTTTCAGGGACTTGTCCACCAGCACCTGGGAGGTGTGGGTGAAGGCCTGGCTCACCAGAGCCACCAGCTCCTCCCGGTTGTTGGCGAAGCCGGAGCCCAGCCCTCCCAGGGCGTAGGCAGAGCGCACCAGCACCGGGTACCCCAAGCGCTCAGCTGCTGCTTGTGCCTGCAGGGAGCAATGGGGTCAGCAAGAGGAAGGGCAGGAACAGCGAGGGTCAGGAACAGGAGGGACAGGACCCTGCCCTGCCCCACAGCCCCCCTGAGCACCCCAGACCTGCTCCAGGGAGGCAGCAGCCTCGCTGGGCGCCACGTGCTCCCCGATCTCCTCCATCTTCTCCACAAAGACCTTGCGATCTTCTGTCATCTCAATGGAGGCCACGGGGGTGCCCAGCACCCGCACGCAGTACCGCTCCAGGACGCCCGCCTTGGTCAGCTCCACGCCACAGTTGAGGGCTGTTTGCCCCCCAAAGGTCAGCAGCACCCCATCAGGCCGCTCGTTCCGGATCACCTGGGGGCACGGGGAGGTGGGACAGAAGCCACGGTGCGTCCTGTACTTTCCAGCTGCCTCCTCACCTGTGCTGCCCCCCAAGCGCCTTCCAACCCCATCCAGCCCTACCTGCACCAGGTTCTGGGCCATTCTCCAGGCCAGCCCCCTCGATCCCCCAGCTCTGCCATCCCTGCATTCCCAAACTGCCCTCTCCCAGCCAGCATCCCGCAGTGCTCACCTGGGTGACGTACTCAGGGGTGATGGGCAGGAAGTACACCTTGTCTGCCAGTCCCTTGGAGGTCTGCACGGTGGCGATGTTGGGGTTGATCAGCACCGTCTGGATGTTCTCCTCCTTCAGCGCTTTGATGGCCTCATGGGGAGCAGAGGGGTCACTGCTGGTGGCCCTGGGTCCCTGTGGCCACTACCAACCCCTGCCCTGGGACTGGCACACACCTGTGACCCTGAGTAATCAAACTCTCCTGCCTGCCCAATGGAAAGGCCACCGGAGCCCAGGATCAGCACCTTGCGAGGCCGAGCTGCCTCTGAGTCCCCCGCTGGTGCCTTGGTGTAGGTCAGCCACTCCTGCAGGCGCTCCCGCACTGGGGGGATGTGGCACGCTGGGGACAGGGCTGGGGACACGCACAGCCCCGTCCTGCAGCCCTTGGCCCACAGTCCCGGCCGTCCTCACACTCACACCCACCTGTCCGGGCGCTGCCCTGCCCGTCCCGCAGGTCCCGAGCCGCCTCCACAAAGACATCGAAGAGACCCTCCAGGTCCATGGGGCCGGCGCAGTGCTCGGGGTGGAACTGGACACTGTGGAGGGGGTCAGGCACGGCACACCCCACAGCCCCCCAGCCCCCTGCTGCAGCCCCAGGCCCACCTGAAGAAGGGCTTGTTCTGGTGGACGAGGCCCTCGTTGGAGGCGTCGTTGGCGTTGGTGAAGAGCGGCAGCCAGCCGGGCGGGAGGCTGCCCGCCTGCACGGCGAAGCCGTGGTTCTGCGCCGTGATGAAGCAGCGCCGCGTGTCCTCGTGCACGCAGGGCTGGTTGTGCCCGCGGTTCCCGTACCTGGGAGGGGATGCGGCTATGATATTTTCTGAAAAATCCTTTCCTTGGGATTTTTTCTCCTGAGAAGCTGGGAGGCCTCAGGAACAAAATGTAAACAATGGTTATCTGCTGCTGTGGAATGCAACAGGTGCATCTGTGATTGGTCCCATGTGGTTGTTTCTAATTAATGGCCAATCACAGTCCAGCTGTCTGGACTGTCTCAGTCAGTCACAAGCCTTTGTGATCATTCTTTTTCTATTCTTAGCTAGCCTTCTAATGAAATCCTTTTTTCTATTCTTTTGGTATAGTTTTAATATAATAGATATCATAAAATAATAAATCAAGTCTTCTGAAACCTGGAGTCAGATTCTCTTCCCTCACCCTGGGACCCCTGCAAACGCCATCACAAAGGCACACACACAGCTGTCAGCCAGCCCCGCAGCCGGGAGCCCTGTGCTCACTCTGAGCCACATTTGTTGCAGTTCATTTGGGGGATCCCCAGGGAGCCCCCTAAACTGTGTGTTCACTGGTAGCAGCAGGCAGGCAAGGACTCCACACGGCTTCTGAGGGTGCTCATTAGATTAGGGTGCTAATTATTGGGGGTCCCACCCCCGGGAGCAGCATGGCTTCTTAGGGAGAAGGGGGGAAGGGGAAGGCAGGGGGAGACAGGGAGAGCCCAGGGGGAAAAGGGCCAAGAGAGGAAAAGGCTAAGAGAGACTCTGGTCTCCCTCGCACAGCTCAACAGGGAGATTCTAAGTGGGCATGGAATAAGACTGGGGTCAATGGGATTACAGATCCATGATACTGCAGGGGAGGATCACAGGCTTGGAATAAACCGTACATTTTCAAGGGGTGAGACAGAGCAAACCATTTAACTATTTAAAATGTAACACCACACACACTCACTTCATCTTGTAGGTAGAGGCACCGAGGGCCAGGGCAAGCAGCTGGTGGCCCAGGCAGATGCCAAAAATGGGCTTGGGCTGGGGTGCATCCAGCAGCTGGCGTAGGCTGGACACTGTCTCCTGGCAGAGCTGTGGGTCCCCAGGGCCATTGCTGATGAACAGCCCATCAAAGTCTGTGTCAAGAGAGCAGCAGGGTCAGAGTGGGGCCCCTAGCCCCTCAGCATTACAGAGGGGTCCCCAAGGTGCCCACAGGCTCACTGCAGGCACTCCTGGCTACCAGCAGAGAAGCATCCAGAGCCCACGGCTCCCCTGACACCCCAGCAGGGTTACAACCAAGGTGTTCTGACCCCATTCAGGTGGCAGCAAGGCCCTGCCAGTCCCCTATGGTGCCCCGAGCCACACCAATACCCCAGTCCAGAGTCCCCCATACCAACCACAGCAAGGCATCCCATGGCCCTGCTCCTGTGGTGCCACACTGAGGGCCCGAGCCCCAAAGCCCCCAGGAATGATGGCACCAAGGCTCCCTACCCCACAGGACACAGGTGAGCAGGACACAGGTGCCTGCTGTCCCCAGCACTGAACATGCAGACAGGGCCAGACCCCATTCCCCCCACCCCCCCGGTGGGATCCCAGATTGTCCCCAGCCTCTGCCACCTCACCTGCAGCGTCCAGCGGGTGGTCCCAGGGCACCACAGTGACAGTGGCCCCCCGCTTGCACAGGCACCGTATCTGGTTGTTCTTCAGGCCACAGTCGAGGGCAGTGACACGCAGGGACCCGCCCGGGTTGAACACTCGCGGTGCCTGCGGGAGGGGAGCGGATCACCCAGGCTGCTGCTGGGGCCAGCCCCTCACAGCCAGGGCTGCACAGCCCCTCCGCAGCCCCCGGCCCGCTCAGACCCCAGCACACCTTCAGCGACACCTCCTGCACCAGGTGCTTCGTGTTGGGGTCCTCAAAGCAGACGCTCCCCTCGGGGGTCCCATCCGGCACCAGCTTCCCCAGCAGCGTCCCCTTCTCGCGGATCTTCTTTGTCAGCGCCCGGGTGTCCACCCCTGCGAGTGGGCTGTGAGACACAGCCCCACAGCCCCAGCCCACCGCAGCAGGACCCCAAATTCCAACAGAGGCTCCAACCCCAGGTGGGCAAAGTTCAACAGAGACGGGTCTGCTTTCAGAGCTTGCAGACACACAGCCCCCACCCCACTCTGCTGTCTCCCCAGTCCCACCTTCCAGCCCGGGGATGTTCTGCTCCTTCAGCCACTGGTCCAGGGACTGGGATGCGCTCCAGTGGCTCGGGGTCTCTGAGCACTCGCCCACCACCAGCGCGGCCACGTGGATCTTGCTGGACTCAAACCACTGCAGGGACAGATGGTGAGCAGGGCAAGGCAGAGGGTCACCAGCCGAGGAGAAACCCCATGGAACACAGACCCCATTCCCAGAGCACAGGACCAACCCTCCCACTGCTGGGCTGCCACCTGCCCCCACCCTGCGCACAGCTATCACAGCAAGGCTGAGCCTTAGTCCAGCCAAGTCCCTGGATCGAGGAGCCCCAGAATGGGGTGTCCAGGCCCCCACAGCACTGCTGGACCGCAGCTCACTGCCCACATGGCCCATGCTAGGGAGCCCTCAGGTTGGCACAGCTGCAGCACAAACCAAGCCCATGGGGAAGCACCACTCCCACCGGCCACAGCCTCGCCAGTGAGGCCCAGCCACACCGGCATGTCCCGTGCCGTGGCATCAGGGCACTGGCTCCTGGAAGCACAGGCCACAGCACAGACCCACCCAGCACAGCCCAGAGAGGGCTGCTGACATGAGACCCCGCAGGGTGGGCGTGGGGAGGCCAGCGGGGCATGGCCGCAGCAGGGCTGGACTCTGCCCCGGGACAGATGGCGTGGAGGCCAAGGGACTGGAGGGGGCTGGGGCCTGAGCAGCCCCTCTGGCACAGGGGTTTGAGATTCCCACCCTGCAACAGAGCCCCGCTGAGGAAACACACGGCCCGCAGCCCACGGGCTGCCAGGGACACACGGCCCGCAGCCCACGGGCTGCCAGGGACACACGGCCCACACCCCACACACGGCCCGCACCCCACACACGGCCCGCACCCCACACACGGCCCGCACCCCACGGGCTGCCAGGGCACCCCGACCCCAGCGCTCGGGGGTCTCCCCAGTCCAGCCTCGGCCCTCCCCATGTCAGACCCCACTGCAACCCTGCAGCGTCGGAGCCAAACCTCTCCGCGCCACCAGGTGCCACTCGCTGTGCCCTGGCACCGTCCCGCCCTGCCACCTCGTGCCACCCTGCAGCGTCCCGTAGTGCCACCGCCACAGCGGCACCGGGGCGGGACACGCAGCCCCCCTGCTCACCCTGCTGAGGCCGAAGGCGCCGGGCTCGTCCCGGGGCACGCCGTAGTTACCGACTAGCGGGTAGGTGAGCACCAGGATCTGCGCCTTGTACGAGGGGTCGGTGAGGGCCTCGGGGTACCCCACCATGCCGGTCTGGAACACTGCGGGGATGGGCACGGGGTGATGGGGGCACCGGGCCGGGCAGAGCCGGGCCCATCCCGGCCCCGCGCCCCGGACAGGCCCCACGGCGGGGCCCCGGGCGGAGGGAGGCGCCGGGCAGGATCCGCTCCTTCCCGCTCCCGCTCCCTGCCGCGCCGCCCGACGGCATCTCGGCCCCTGGACACACTCACCGACTTCCCCCGCGGCCGCGGCCCCGACGGCCCCGAAGGGGCGGCCGGGCAGCACCGACCCGTCCTGCAGCACCAGCCGGGCCATGGCGCCGCCACGTGCGCTCCGCTCCGGGACTCCGCGGCGGCGCCCGAGCCGGGTGAGCCCGCCCGGCTGCAGCGGCGGCGGGAGGATCCGGGGCGGGGCGGCAACGGCACCACCCCCGGGGCGGGACAGCGGCACCTGGCGCACCGGCGATGGCGGGGCGATGAGGAAAGCATCGAGCCAGGACCCGACCGCCGGTTGGTGGGGCACGGCCGGAGATGCTGGCACAGGCGAGCACCGGAGCCCCGGCGGTATCAGGCCAGGCTCAAGGCTGGACAGGGAGCTGGCGGTCCTGGACCGCAGGAGCTGCTCCAAAATAGATAGGAAAAGGCGAATAGAACACTTTTGAGTTAACAGCACATCCCATGAGTTCAATCTATTTTTGGCACTCGTACACCAGGGGAGAGCGCGAACGCAGTCCCCCACTACCACAAATTATGCAGTCGAGTTTCCCGCATTTGGGGAAATCGCAGGGGTCAGCACACCCGGAGTGCAAGGGATGAGCCTCGCCCTGGGAAAACCACCTGCCTGATCATGGTGTCTCCCCCTGCCAGGTAAGTATGCCCGAGCCGCCCCAACGCCCGCCCGCCCCGCCCGCCGCACGCCCGCCCAGCACACGCCCGGCACGGCCCGGCCCCGCTCCCGCCCGGCCCCGCGCTGCGGCCCGGCCCGCACGGCCCGGCACGGCCCGGCCCGCGCCAAGCCCGCGGACGCGCCGGGACAGCGCGGGTTTGGCGCGGGATCGGGCCCGGCATGCCGCGCGGCGAGGCTAAATTTGCATGGACACGCCCCTTACCGGTCCCGGGCGCTATTGCCGCTTCGGCCGCGCGCTCCCACTGCCCCGCCCCCCTACCCGGCCACTCCAGGCCCCGCCCCTCGCCGACCGGAACTGGCTGCCGGTCCCGGTCCCGGTCCCGGTCCGGGTCCCGGTCCTGGTCCCGGTGCCGGTGCCGTGCTGCTGCCCGGGACTCGGTGTCAGGGCACAGCGGGGCCGGGCTGGAGGCGCAGCAGGGCGCGGCCAGCACGGGAGTGCCAGCGGGAGCGGAGCCGCGGGGCAGCGCAGGGCCCGGGGGTGACCGGGGCTGTGTCAGGGACACCGAGAGCTCCGCTGGTGGCTGGGCCTGCCCAGGGAAGGGGACACGGGGCTCCGAGAGACCGGCGGGGCTGCGCAGGACCTCGCTGGGTGGCAGTGCTGGCACTGGGCTCAGCACTGGTGACAGGGTGGCACCTCGCTGGGTGGCAGTGCTGGTACTGGGCTCAGGGCAGGGTGGCACCTCGCTGGGTGGCAGTGCTGGCACTGGGCTCAGGGCAGGGTGACAGGGTGGCACCTCGCTGGGTGGCAGTGGCCAGCACTGGGCTCAGCACTGGTGACAGGGTGGCACCTCGCTGGGTGGCAGTGCTGGCACTGGGCTCAGGGCAGGGTGACAGGGTGGCACCTCGCTGGGTGGCAGTGCCGGCACTGGGCTCAGCACCGGTGACAGGGTGGCACCTCGCTGGGTGGCAGTGGCCAGCACTGGGCTCAGCACAGTCCAGGACAGCACACGCACAGGGTGGCACCTGCACAGTCTGTTGCGTTGTGATTTCAGGGTTTACCTCAGAACCTCGGGCCCCTCCCCCGATCATTCCCTGCCAGGTGTGTCAGTCACCTCTCCTTCCCCCTCCCAGCACTGTCTGTCAATCCTGGCATGCCAGAAGAGTGATTGGCAGATCCAAAGGATGCCCTCTACCCCTGGGGGGCACTGGGCCATCCAGGTGTCCTTTGTCCCTTTGTCCCTCCCCTCCTGTCCCTGCTTGGTGGCTCCCGACCCCTTCCCTGCCCCTCTCCCCGGGGTTCAAAGGAGCAGCAGCCACGGGCTCAGGGAGTTCTGTTGGAGCTGGTGCTGCATTCAGAGCCCTGTGGGCCAGAATAAAGCTCTGGATCCAAACCCTCCATCAGAACCGACTCCTTTCCTTCACCATCGCCTTAAAGCTTCTGCACAGAGGGAAACCTGAGGAGCAGCCCCTGGTATGGGGGAAGCTCCACCACCACCACCAGAGCTCCTGCAGGCCTGGACTTGTCCCCATGGGCCCAGCTGCAGCTCCCAGCCGCCCAAGTGTCTGTGGGGTGAAACACCACACACCAGCCAGCAAAAGTGTCTGTGGGGTGAAACACCACACCCCAGCCAAAAGTGTCTGTGGGGTGAAACACCACACACCAGCCAGCCCAAAGTGTCTGTGGGGTGAAACACCACACACCCAGCCAGCCCAAAGTGTCTGTGGGGTGAAACACCACACACCAGCCAGCCAAAAGTGTCTGTGGGGTGAAACACCACACACCCAGCCAGCCAAAAGTGTCTGTGGGGTGAAACACCACACACCAGCCAGCCAAAAGTGTCTGTGGGGTGAAACACCACACACCCAGCCAGCCAAAAGTGTCTGAGGGTGAAACACCACACACCCATAGAGCCAAAAGTGTCTGTGGGGTGAAACACCACAGTGCTGCTGTTTGGTTCAGCACCAAGGGCCAGAAAAACCAAGGCATGTCCCGTCCACAATATTGGTAATATTCCAATAACGGAGTTCTTCAATTATTGGAATAAAGGCAGAGAGTCCAGTGGAGCACACATCCACGGGGTTTTCTCTCTCGGGTTTTTTGAGGGCGCAGCCTCCTTTTCTCCTAACTCCCACTGCACGTTGCCCTCTTCCTTTCCCCATTGGCAGAGGCTCCAGGAAGGCGCAGCCCTCCCGACCCACCTGCCGCATCTTCCCCCCTTGAACCCGTTATTTTACCCCAAAGTTCAGAAGCTCAGCCTCGTGCAGACCCTTGTCTCCTTCAGGAGCCCAACTCTCTGGGCTCTGCAGCAAACCAGCTGCCCAAGGTCAGCAGAGGCATTCAGACCCATTCCAGGGACGTTAACACCCACAGCTTCACCCACAAAAGGATTTGTGAAGACATTAGCGCACATCTTTCCTGTCATGACCAAGGCCCACAAGAAGGGCAGGAGTTATCCCTATGAAAAACGACAATCACATGTTTTTGAAATTTTAAAAATTTAATAGTAATAAAATAGTTATAAAAATAGTAATATAATAAGAGTAACAATAATAATTTGGACAATTTGAATTAGAACAATATGAGACAATAGAAACAAAGAGTTACGGACGTCTGGGTACCTTTTCTGGGCAACACAAGCCTAAAAAGGACACCCGTTAACAAAGGATTAACCCTTAAAAGCAACAGCCTGTTGCATATTCATACAGCTCATCCATGATGCATAAATTCCATTCAAACACGGGATTCTGTCTGGTCCGTGTCAGCTTCTTCCTCTGAATCCTGACGGCGCCATCCTGCCCGAGTGAGGCGGGAAGTTCCTTTCTGATAATGGAGCAATAAATTCTCTTTCTCTGAAAGATTTAGGTGTCCTGTGGCTGCTGTCTCAGTGAGAGTCCTTCCTTTAGAAAAAAAGTATCCTATATAGCATAGTTTCTATTTTAACATTATGTTATAAACTGAAACTATATTTAACACACTTACTTTAGAGAATTAATACAGCATCACTTTTTAGCACAACACATATAATATTCATTTCAACATTTGTGAAAAGCCAATCATAAAATACGAATTTTTCACATCCCTCATGCCGCAATGAAGAATTCGTGCTCAACGAGCACCCAGAGGTGCTGCGGAGCTCGATTTGATTTCTGGGTGTCATTGGCCAGCCCCGATCCGGACGGAATGTCTGCTCGCATCCGTGCCAGCGATGGGAGCGGGGTGCGGAGCGCGCCCTAAAGCCAAAGCGAGCGCGGGCGGGCCGGGGCCGCTCGGAGCGCGGCTGGGCCGGGAGCGGGGAGCGAAAGAGGCGAAAGGCGAGCGCTGCCGAGGGGCTGCGGATTGCTGGCGGCTCCGCACGGCCGGGGCAGCGACGGGCTGAGGCAGGCAGAGAGCGAGCGCGCCGAGCGGCGGCTGGGGGACAGGCTAAAACCCTAAATAACCGCGTACAGACATGTTAAAGATGTTAATGATACAGAGTAGACAAAGAGCGATTGTAACATTGATTCTGTTTTTAAACCGCGAATACCAGGGGAGAGCGCGAACGCAGTCCCCCACTACCACAAATTATGCAGTCGAGTTTCCCGCATTTGGGGAAATCGCAGGGGTCAGCACACCCGGAGTGCAAGGGATGAGCCTCGCCCTGGGAAAACCACCTGCCTGATCATGGTGTCTCCCCTGCCAGGTAAGTATGCCCGAGCCGCCCCAACGCCCGCCCGCCCCGCCCGCCGCACGCCCGCCCAGCACACGCCCGGCCCCGGCCCGGCCCCGCTCCCGCCCGGCCCCGCGCTGCGGCCCGGCCCGCACGGCCCGGCACGGCCCGGCCCGCACCAAGCCCGCGGACGCGCCGGGACAGCGCGGGTTTGGCGCGGGATCGGGCCCGGCATGCCGCGCGGCGCTGTAAATTTGCATGGACACGCCCTCCGCCGCGGCAGCGCCGTTACCGGTCCCGGGCGCTCCCGCCGGCCGTGGCCAGGACTGCGCCGTCTCCGCGCTCGCCGTCTCCGCGGGAGGGTCGCCTGGACAGCTCCAGCGCGGCCTCTTGATACAAAATTTCAACAGCCAAACCGAATTTTATTTTTGTATCTTTTATTTGAAAGAAAACAAGCAAGCAGCGCTGGGTGGCCGGGGAGTCGTCGCTCCACGCACGGTGCACACCGCTTACAAGTTCACCAGGGTATATGTACTGTTTCTAAGCCTAGAACGCATTGTCCAGTGTGCTTGGTTAGTCCGACTCAGCAAATATCAATAAGCTGGGATCAGCCATTTAATAATCTTTCCAGGTGGTTGTTGGCTTCCTGTCTTTTTTGTGGTCATCTGAAGGGAGGCATTTCACCCGTGTCTCCTGCAGAGTTTTTGTCTGGTATCAGTGCATCAAGCTCTTTATTATACATAAGCGTTAGTTGCTTTTTTGCAATATCCCTTAGCTTAACCACCACTTCCTCTATTTTATTCTAAGCATCAATCGTTTTTGCTACCTCATCTCTTTACTATGCTTCTTCTATTTTTTTGTTCAATGCTTTATTTGGTCAGAAAGTTTCAAACCCGTTCCTTGTAGTTATCCCAGGGAACTGGGATAACTTTTGCAGCAGCAGATACACGCATTTGCTGATTCCATTGTCAATTGACACGAATCACAAAAAACATTTTTCACACTCTCCTTGCCGGGGCCGGTCCCTCATTTGCCCAGCCCTGCCGAGCGCTGACGCCCTGGGTTGATCCACCTCCTGTCCCCCTGCTGTGGGGCTGGCCCTTGGGTCGGTGCTCGGTCCAGCTCCTGTCCCTGTGCCGTGGGGCTGGCACGGAGACGGCGCGGGCGGGGTGCGGATGGGGCCGGCAAGGCGGGGAGGTGACCCCGCAGCCACGGCCACGGCCGGCGGGAGCGCCCGGGACCGGTAACGGCGCTGCCGCGGCGGAGGGCGTGTCCATGCAAATTTACAGCGCCGCGCGGCATGCCGGGCCCGATCCCGCGCCAAACCCGCGCTGTCCCGGCGCGTCCGCGGGCTTGGTGCGGGCCGGGCCGTGCCGGGCCGTGCGGGCCGGGCCGCAGCGCGGGGCCGGGCGGGAGCGGGGCCGGGCCGGGGCCGGGCGTGTGCTGGGCGGGCGTGCGGCGGGCGGGGCGGGCGGGCGTTGGGGCGGCTCGGGCATACTTACCTGGCAGGGGAGACACCATGATCAGGCAGGTGGTTTTCCCAGGGCGAGGCTCATCCCTTGCACTCCGGGTGTGCTGACCCCTGCGATTTCCCCAAATGCGGGAAACTCGACTGCATAATTTGTGGTAGTGGGGGACTGCGTTCGCGCTCTCCCCTGATAATTCCGGTTAAGGACAGATGTAGCAATACTAAATTGGACTTCGTATTCTCTCGCTGTGTTTGATTTCTAGCGGGACTTGAGTCGCGAGCACTGGTCGCTTTGGCGGTGACACAGCAGTGCACACCCTGCGCCGCATCCAGGATGGGGTAAGGGCCACGGGAGCCGTGGGATCTGGGACCCGCGGGTGCAGGAGGCGACCAGCGAGGACTCTGGGATTCCCCGGCAGGACCGGAAAGCAGCGAGGGCAGTCCGGTCGTGCCCTCGGTGTGCGGTTCGAGGATAGCCGGGGGTTCAGGGGCATCCCACAGCATGCTCTCCGAACAGGCCGTGCCGGCGCCCGGGAGACAGATCCCCATTCCCTGCAGTAATTGGCAGTAGATCTCTAAAGGGGGCCCAAGGACTTCTGCCATCGAAGCCGGGATGATCCCGGCCTGTCCCACGCTGTGTCTGCAGGAGCAGGGAAACACCCCGGTGAAAGGGGTCCTTGCCGGGAACGGGGGCAGAGATGGCGGTCCTGCTCGGTGGGACTGTCTGGGTCACACCCGGCCGAGTCCGCGAGTTCAGAGAGAGTAGGAATTCGGCACACCCCGAGTCGGACCAAGTCTCTGCCCCTGTCCGTCCTCCCAGCGAGGATGGAGGGCTGGCCGGGATGCTAACCCCAGTCGGACTGGTGGCGCTTCTAGACCCGCGGGCCAGAGCCTGGGCTATTTAGGCAGAGATGGAGATGGGGCAGGGATGGGTGGCGAGACCACGTAGAGTCGGGCTTGCAACACTGCTGCTGCGTCTGCGGACGATCCTGACGGTTGCAGTTGGGAATACCAACAAACGACATGCGCACACTACCTGTAGCTAGCCCTGAGTACAGGTCTCCGCCCAAACAACAAAGCCAGCGAAAGCGCGAGAACAACCTCCCGTAACACAAGTTATGCAGTCACGCTGCACTGGCGATGTCGCACGGGCCAGCGCACTGAGGGTGCAGCGACCTGCCCGGTATTAGTTCCTTCCCTGCGCTCTGAACCCGCAGCTCCCGCACGGCCCGGCCCGCACACGCGAGAGCACCGCGGTCTCTGAGCGGGCTGTGTCCCGTCATGCCACGCGGTGGGATCTCATTTGCATGGACACGCCCCGTGAGGGCTCCGCTGAGCCCCCGCCCCGGCCAGAGCAGCGGTGCGATTTGCATGCCCCCGCCCCTGGCCGCAGGCCCCGCCCCGACGGTCGGGGAGCCGCGCGCTGGTACCGGCGCCGGTCCCGCTCGGGCAATGGGGCACCGCCGGTCCCGCTTGCCCGCCCCGGGCACAGCCCGCCGACCGGCCGGCCCCGCGGGGAAGGGCTCTCTCCGGGGCTGGTTCCAGAGGGACCCGGGCTCTCCCCCACCAGCCCAGCTCGGGGTCCGCCAGAAGCACAGCCCGAGTGCCACCAGATCACCGAGGAGAGTAAGCCAGGGGCCATGGCCACACTGTCATCGCTTCTCCACAGGAGGGGCCTAGGGGCTGGGAAGACCCGTCTATGCTGCAGCCTGGAGTGGGAGGAGAGGCCCCAGGGAAGGTGCAGAGCTGTGCCAGCGGTGACAGGGAGGACACGGGTGCCAGGACTATGCCACAACACAGATGGCACACACAGAGTACTGGGGCCTGGTTTATTCGTGTCCATGCAGCTGCTCCGACTACTGATCCACATTCTTCACGCGCAGGACCACAGGCACTGAGGTGCAGGGGATCATACCCAAGTCTGTGATGACCAAATCCACCAGGTCTGGGGGCGTCACATCATAGACCAGGTTAAGAAGGCGTAGGGACTTGTTCTCTGCCCAGCCCCCAAGCTGGGCCTGGCCCTTCCGGAGCACAATCAGGTCATCAGGGTCATCTGCAGAGAGTGCAGAAGCAATCAGGATCGGGGGGAGGGGACAGCACCTCTCCATCCTGCCCCTGGAGCAGCACACACCACCCCTGCCTGCAAGGGACCCCTTGCCCAGGAGGAGGGATGGCAGGGCCGAGCAGCCTGTCACGGTCCACAGCAGGGACTGGGAAAGAAGGTGCCAGGTGGGAGGAAAGGGACAGAAGACGTACCCAGCTCGTTGGAGACAAAAGAATCTGTCTGCACCCGCTCGCAGAACTTGTAGGTCTCGCAGCAGACGAGGACGGGCACGTTGTAGGCCTTGGAGACCAGCGCGATCTGCGAGGTCCCCACGCGGGACATGACTGAGCCATTGGCCAGCAGAGCATGGGCTCCCAGCAGCACCTTGGACACCTGCCGGGGAAACACAGGCTCTGTCACAACCTCCGGTCATACCACAGCCTCCCTTGTCACCATGATATTTTCCCTTTGCCAGGATTTCTTCTCCTGGGAAGCTGGGAAGCTTCAGCTTCTCCCTGTTTTGCTGCTTTGGAATGTGATATGGAGATTGTCTATCCAGCATGTGAATTGTTTTAATTTAATGACCAACCATGGTCCAGCTGTGCCGAGGCTCTGAGGAGTCATGGGTTTTTCTTATTCATTCTTGGTATGCCTTCTGATGTATCCTTTTTCTTTCTTTAGTATAGTTTTAGTATAGCATAATATAATATAATATAATATTATAATATAATATATAATATAATATAATAAATATATATAATATAATATAATATAATATAATATAATATAATATAATATAATATAATATAATATAATATAATATAATATAATATAATATAATATAATATAATATAATATAATATAATATAATAATACAATACAATATAATATAATATAATATAATATAATATAATATAATAATATATCAGCCTTCTGAGAACTTGGAGTCAGATTCCCATCTCTGACCTTGTGCTGGGAGCCCTCACAAACCCCACACCGCCCGGCCTGGGCACGGCCCTCACCTCGGGCAGCACGTAGGAGATGGCGTTGATCATGACGTAGGTGCAGTGGATGCCGTGTCGGACCAGGCGCCGCAGCGTCTCGCGACCCTCCAGGCGCGGCCGGCTGTCCACCACGATCACGCGGAACGCGCGGCCCTGCTTGGCGTGGGCGTCGCACAGCGTCCGGTTCACCAGCGAGGAGCTGCAGGGTGCCCTCCCGTCACGAGCTGCCCTCCCGCCACAGCAGGCTCCCACGAGGCCACAATGCCACCCTCATCCCCAACACCCACCCTCATCCTGCTGAGCGCTGCCCCTCCAGAACCCTCCTGCCACGATGGCTCCCAGGGCATGTCTCCCTGTCCTTGCACAAGGACGCACCCTGGGAAAGGTCTCAGCCCCCCCTGGAAGCAGCACTGACCTCCCTGTCTGTGACAGCACAAGGGACTCTGCCACTCCACACCCTCTCACAACTCTCCTGGCCTGCATTGGCCTCCTGCCCCTGCTCCTTGCTCTGCCCAGCATACACAGCAGACCTGGACTCCTGCTGCAGCAATATCTGGTTCTCTTCCCCACCTCTACTTCTTGGGATGCAAACTTCTGTATTTTTGCTTCCCGACATTTGACTTTGCTGCAGTTTGTTTAAAATCCAGTGAACAGCCCTGGCTGCTCTGTAAGTGCCCTGGGTGAAGGGAGCTGTGGCTCTGGGGCTCTTGGAATCCAACTTCATACTGGGCAGGACAGTGCTGAGCCCTGTGCAGGACCAGCACAGCCTCACCTCCCACGCTGCTCCATTCCCTCCTCCTACCCACAGGATCAGCTGCCTGCGCTCCGTGCTCACCATCCATACACCAGGATCACGTCATGGTCATTGATCTTCTCAAAGGCAGACCTTGAGATGGCCTCAGCTGCCAGGACAATCTTCTCTCGCAGGTATTTGTCAATCACGTCCTGGAGCCTCTCCTTTGCCTGGGGAGAGACATCACATACAGACTTTCTTGCTCTCAGCAGCTCCCTGATTTGAGCCAGGTCAGGATCAGGCTCTTCCCCCTAGTAACAAGCTTTCAATTCCACTGCAGCACTGTTCTGAGTCTGCATCCCATCCCTGCTCAGCTCCTTCACCCAGGGCCTGGAGCCTGCTGCTGAGCAAGGCCACTCACCTCATCCTCTCTCAGGGTGTCAGGCAGGCACGATATCTCCTTCTTGAGGAACTTGATGGCATTGCCCATGCTGGCTGAGAGAGGCCGGCACTGATTCAGGAAGCTGCAGAAGAAATGGACTTAGCTCCAAAGCAGCCTGTAGGGCCAAGGCAGGGAGAGGCAGGGTGGGCAGGAAGGCAGAAGCCTAGGGAAGCCAGCCAAAGTTTGGGTGGACACCAACCCAGAGATGTGAACAATGGACCACACTCTGTGGAGCTTTGGTCCCTCTGCTCTGGCACTAGGAGCCCTCACCTGATGTGTGGCTTCAGCTTGGCCACCAAGTCCCGTGACAGCTCCTCATTGGGCGGAGTGGAGTAATCCCGGATCAGCTGGGACGAGAAGAAAGGGAGTATGATCTCAGGGCACCCTGCCTGATGGGCTGCAGTCGGGGCACACACATCCTGCACATCCTGACACACTGCCTGGAGGGGCAAAGGCTGCTCCAGGGACTCAAACCAGCAGTGGCAGTGTCACCAAAGGACCCTGCCGTTGTCTCAGTCCCTCTGGGAGCCTCTCAGGAACCCTCGGCCAGTCCCGAGTCGGCAGACACCGAGGGGCAGCCCCGACACGGCCGACAGCGGGGAGACACTCTCTGTGCCCCGAGGGTGCTGAGGGCAGCTGGGCTGGTCGCCTTTGCAGCAGAAGAGACACCAGAGACATCGGTAGAAGATAAAGGGCCGGCTCTTAGCAGGGTTAATCCAAGGTTTTATTCTAGGAGTCACAAAGGAGCCCCTACACCTCAGGGGGCCTCCTGCCAACAGCCCCGGGAGATGTGCCAAGGTTACGTTTAAAGGAAGGTGGAAACCGAAAGTAGATAACGTTTTACTGACCAATAAGTGACCCTGAGGGATGGGTACTGGGGGATAGACATTTAGAACAGCATATGGGGCAAGGCTTGGGGGGCTGACCCCTGGCCTCTGGCTGATCACTCGACATCCTGGACCGAAGCTTCTGGATGGAGGGGATGGGATGCTGAGTGATTGACAGAGAGCCAGGGTGGGGATTTGGGGATGACCTCATCCAGAGAGGGATAACACAGGTAAAGGGAGGGGGGTACAGTCTGGGATAAACCATTTGGGAAAAATATGGGGATACAAGACAAAACTACTTCAAAGTATTACAAAGTATAAAAACGCACTACAACATGCCATGGCATGACCCAAAGGAAGAGGCTGAGGATGACTGACCACAGATACAGCCCCAGCAGTCAGGGTACAGAACACACTCCTGCATGTAGCACAGAGCCCCTGCTGCCAGGTGGCTGCTCAGGTACCTGCTTGAAGACCTCGAGCAGCGCGATGCAGCGGGCGTTGGAGCCGTTGATGATGCCCTGCGAGTACTGGAGGCCGAGGCGCATCACTGCGGGGTGGATCACTGTGGAGGGGATGCTGCAGGGACCAGGGGGAGGGAGCTGTCAGCACCTCTGCAGCCCAAAACACTCAACATTTATGAGCTCCAGCCCAACAACCCAAGGGACAACCCAGGAAGGGCGCTGGCAGTAACCTGAGGAGCCAGGCTCACCCCACAGCCCCCTCTCCTGTGGCTCTGCACTCTCCCCACAGGAAAGATATTGGGCTGCCCCTACTGCAAGTCCCCAAAGCAAGTGAAACATCCCCCACCACTCCATAGGGTGTATCCCACATGCAGGACTATGACAGCCCTCCTCCAAAGCCATTCTGC
Source organism: Camarhynchus parvulus (assembly GCF_901933205.1). Classification (NCBI taxonomy): domain Eukaryota; kingdom Metazoa; phylum Chordata; class Aves; order Passeriformes; family Thraupidae; genus Camarhynchus; species Camarhynchus parvulus. The sequence continues at coordinate 113,037,242 of NC_044573.1, read as the reverse complement.
AGCCAGGCCAGCCAAAGCAGAGCCCTGGGCTGGGGAGGCCCTGTACCTCATCTGCTGTGTCAGTGGCTTCTTCCGGCTGTACTGGTGGAGGTGGGAGAACAGGTTGACCTTGGTGCCATAGTCCTGCCTCAGAGGTACCTGCAGCCGAGTGTGGTGATGGCTCACCCAGTGCTCTGCTCATTCCAGGGCCACCAGTCACACCCAGCACTTGCTCGGGGCACGCAAAGTTCCCCTCTGCCCTTCAGAGAGCAGGCCCTGATCCCACCATGTGCCCCCCCAGGCCCTCTGCAGCACAGCTGCCCCAGGTGTGCAGCCTGTCACCCAGTCCTCCTCCTACCTGCTGCCTCTCCAGCTTCTTGGCCAGTTTCCTCTGGGCAGCAGGGTCATCCACCTGCACATGCTCCGGCAGCCGCTTCACCACTGCAAGGACAGCTGGGATGAGGCCAAGCTGCTTTGGTGCACCCCCGAATTCAGGGAAGGCAGGGCAGCACCCAGGGACAGGCAGGACCCAGAGCACGGACGGATCACAAGAACATCCTCCGCCTGAGCCCACACCAGACCCTCCCATCCTGCTCGCCCACCCTCTGCTCACCACCCCGTGGTGCTGACAGCCTTACTGGACTGGGGCTCGGTGGGGCTCTGCCGGGGCTTGGCCGTCGTGGCTGCCAGGCTCAGCTCTGCCTTCCTGGCCTGCTTCTGGGCCCGCTCAGCCTCCTGCTTAGCCCGGCGCTCTGCTCGCAGCTCCGCTTTGCTCTTGCCCCCCGCGGGTTTCTCGCCGTCACCGGGGCCATCAGCCGGGGCAGGGGGGGACGTGGGCTGAGCAGCTGCTGCGGGGAGGAAAGAGGAGTCTGTGCCGGGAGATGCAGCCCAGTGCGAGGGGCAGCCCGCGGCAGAGAGAGCCCTCCGGGCCCTCAAGGGTGTTCGGCACGCCGGGGCAGCCCCGCGCTCCCGGGGCAGGGGACTGCGCTCTCCACTGCAATCCCCGCGGCAGCGCGGCCGGCCGAGGGGCCGGACCGGGGCACGGACCGGGGCTACGCCCCAGGAGTCCCGCTGAAAGACACTGGCGGCTCGGGGCTCCGGGGGGACGGCGGTGCTCACCCCGCGGCTGCCCCGCTTCGGGGGGCGCACCCAGCTCCGCGGGCTCGGCCGACGGCTCCTTCTCGCTCCTCTTCTTCTTCTTCTGCTGCTTCTTCTCCTTCCGCAGCTTCAGCTTCTCCTCCCGGGAGAGCTCCGGCGCCTGTGGGCACACACCGTCAGGCGGCCCGGCCCCGCTCCGCAGCCCGGCCTCACAGCGGCCCCGGCCCCGCTCACCTGCGGTCCCGCCGCCACCGGCGCAGCTCCCTCGGGGTTCCCGCCTAGAATGACGGAAGCGTGAGCGCGACCAGGTCTCGCCCCGGAGCCGGTCCCGGTGTCCCGGAGCCGGTCCCCGTGTCCGGTCCCGCACTCACCCTCCCGCTCCGCCATGACGCCACCCTCAGCGCCCCCTACCGGCCAGGCGGCGCCACGTGACCGCGCACGTCCGCTCCTCTCCGTGACGCGGTGACGTCACCCCCGGTGCGGGCCGGTCCGTTCCCGGGGCTCCCTCCGGGCCCCGCCCCCCGGTCCCGTCCGCCGCGGGCACGCGCTGCGGGCGCGCCTGCAGCCGCGGCGCGGCGGGGGCCGCTCGGGGCGGGCACGGCACGGCACGGCGGGGCGGCCCCGGGGCGGGCGGAGCGGGGCGAAGCGGGGCGGGCGAAGAGCGACGGCCCCGGGCGGGGCGGAGCGGGGCGGCCCTGGGGCGGGCGGTGCTGCCGGCCGCGCCATCGCGGGGAGTGCTGGCCCGAGATGGCGGCGGCGGGAGGCGGGTAGCGGGGGGCGCGCTCGGCCCGGCCATGCACTTCTCCATTCCCGAGACCGAGACCCGCGCCGGAGACGGCGGCGCCGCCGCCTACGTGGTGAGCGGGGCCGAGGGAGCGGAGCTGTCCCGCAGAACGGAGCCGCCCCGCGGAGCCGAGTGGGTGGCGCGGCTCCTCGGCCCGGGTGCGATGCGGCCCCGGTGGGGCCGTGCGGGTCCGCAGCCCCGGCGCGGTGGCGGGTCGGGATCAGGACCGGGACCGGGGCCGGGCGAGGCGGGCAGGTCCCGGCCCGCCGCCATCCCCGGCCGGCGCCCTGTGCCGGGGCCGAGCAGGCATCGGGCCCTGCCGCCCCCGCGCCGCCGGATCGGGCGCGGGAGGTCCCGGAGCAGCCCCGGGGGTGTCCGGACCTTGCCCTGCCCGGTGCCGCGGCGGGGGAGGGCGGCCCGCTGGGGCCCCGTCCGGTCCCATCCCCAGCGCCGGCTCATCCTGGCCCGCCCGTCCGTCCGTTTGTCCCGGCTTCCTGTTTTGGTCCCTGCGCCGTGAGCGCCTCCGGAGCGGGGCCGGGACGCGGCCGCCCGGTGGCGGCGGCTCTCGAGTGCCCCGACCCCTTCCCGGGGTCGGCAGAGCCCCCAGGCTGGCGGAAGGTCCGGATCGCTGCCCTCTCTCGGGGGGACGGTGGGCAGCCCTGGGCTCCAACACCCACGCTTGCCCCCCGTGCCGAAATCCCTCTCCGGGGGACCCCCGGCACCCCGGTCCCGGTGGGGCAGCCCGGTCGCGGTGTGAGCGGCGATGGAGAGACCGGGCGATCCGCGGGAGCTGCAGTTGCTCGAGGGCCGTAGGAGCAGGCAGCCCTCGCGGCATTTCGTCCTTGTGACCCCCCTGCCCTTTGCCCTCCGCCGCTGCCGAGGCTCCTCAGGCCGGGGGAGAGCCCGGGGGCTGGGCAGGAGCTGTGCCTGATGGAGAGCCCTGATTTGGGCGGGCGTGGGTGCTGCCCGTGGCGCCGCTGTCCCTCCCGCTTCCCCCGCAGCAGCCCCGGGGCACCGGGCTGGTTTGGGTGGGGAGCTGCCCGTGTGAGCCCCAGCCTGGCTGGGCAGTGCCAGCGCTCAGGAGCAGGAGGGCACTGGGGCATCCCTGGGAGGCTGGACTGGGCTGCCGTGGCTGGCCGGGGGCTCATGGCCATCCTCTCTCCCTCCCAAACGGTGCTGTGGGGGTGGCAGGACCTGGGAGGACACTGCTGTCCCTTGCAGGGACTCTCTGTCTACGGTGAGCTGCTGGGAGCTGGACCATGGGGTTTCCAGGTGTTCCCTGTGCTCTGCACTCACAGCTGTGCTCTGCCAGGTGTTCCCTGTGCATTCTGTGCTCTGCCAGGTGTTCCCTGTGCTCTGCACTCACAGCTGTGCTCTGCCAGGTGTTCCCTGTGCATTCTGTGCTCTGCCAGGTGTTCCCTGTGTGCTCTGCACTCACAGCTGTGCTCTGCCAGGTGTTCCCTGTGCATTCTGTGCTCTGCCAGGTGTTCCCTGTGTGCTCTGCACTCACAGCTGTGCTCTGCCAGGTGTTCCCTGTGCATTCTGTGCTCTGCCAGGTGTTCCCTGTGTGCTCTGCACTCACAGCTGTGCTCTGCCAGGTGTTCCCTGTGCATTCTGTGCTCTGCCAGGTGTTCCCTGTGTGCTCTGCACTCACAGCTGTGCTCTGCCAGGTGTTCCCTGTGCTCTGCACTCACAGCTGTGCTCTGCCAGGTGTTCCCTGTGCTCTGCACTCACGGCTGTGCTCTGCCAGGTGTTCCCTGTGCATTCTGTGCTCTGCCAGGTGTTCCTGTGTGCTCTGCACTCACAGCTGTGCTCTGCCAGGTGTTCCCTGTGCATTCTGTGCTCTGCCAGGTGTTCCTGTGTGCTCTGCACTCACAGCTGTGCTCTGCCTGTGGCATCAGCAGGGGCTGAGCCAGAGCAGAGGGGGCTGAGCCAGGGACCCGCTCCTTGTGAAGCCCTGGCAGTGGGGAGGGCTGTCCTTGTCCGTGGGGCTGCAGCGTGGCTCTGTGCTCCCCACGGCTGGGCAGACAGGGTTAGACCTTTCTGGTGTCCAGTGGCACATCTCTTGGGTGTGCTCATACTTCTTGAACCTTTCTGACCTTCGGCAGGGTCCTCAGGACTATTGCCTTTTCCTGGGTGCTCCCTGGCGCCCTGGGCAGCTCCTGGGGCTCCTGCAGCTGGCAGGTGCTGGCTCTGAGTGCCCTGTCTCCCTGCAGGCCTACAACATCCACGTGAACGGGGTGCTGCACTGCCGGGTGCGCTACAGCCAGCTCCTGGGCCTGCATGAGCAGGTACGGGGACACCGGGGCAGCAGCTCCTGCTCCTCACATTCCAGCCGGGCTCTTGGGTGCTGCTGGGCTCCCACGGGGATCGGGGGTGCTGGGAGCTCTCTGCTCCCCTTGCTAGGTCCCTGGGGATCAGCGAGGGTGGGGATCAGGGCAGCCGCCGTCCCTCGGGGGGCTTCTGCAGCACTCTGTTCTTGTCCCAGTTAAGGAAGGAGTATGGTGCCAACGTGGTCCCAGCCTTTCCCCCAAAGAAGATCTTCACGCTTACCCCAGCAGAGGTAGAGCAGCGCCGGGAGCAGCTGGAGAAATACATGCAGGCTGGTAAGCTGGGCAGGGCACGGCCCTTGCCTTCCTCCCTGCCCTGCTCCATTCCCTGCGGTGCATCTTGCACCTCCCAGGGCAGCCCAGCCCTGGCGTTTGATGGGCTTGTCCCTGGGTGCCAGCTCCTGTCCCAGCCCTGGCGTTTGATGGGCTGGTCCCCTGGGTGCCAGCTCCTGTCCCAGCCCCTGCCCTGCCCTGGCAGAGTGGGGCTGTGCAGGGGGGTCCCTGGCTGGCCCAGCACACAGGCAGAGGAGCTGCAGAAGGGCCAGGCAGGGGTGTGGGTCCCTGTCCCTTCCCGTGGGATTCCTGACCGCTCGTGCCCCTCCTGCAGTGCGGCAGGACCCGACGCTGGGCGGCAGTGAGACCTTCAACAGCTTCCTGCGCAAGGCCCAGCAGGTGAGGGCACAGCTGTGGCAGCTCTGGGGCCCCCAGGCTGCCGAGGGGCTGGGGTGCCAGTGCTGTTCCTCTCTGTAGGAGACGCAGCAGATCCCCACAGAGGAGGTGGTGCTGGAGGTGCTGCTCTCCAACGGGCAGAAGGTCAAGGTCACCATCCTGACGTCGGACCAGACAGAGGATGTCCTCGAGGTGCCACAGCTCTCCTGCTGGGTGGGACCAGCCCCTCCTGCTGCCTTCTGGGGTTTCCCACGTGGCTGGGGCTCTCTCAGCCTGGTAGCCCCCCCTGCCCTCCCCTGCCATCTGCCCACCCTGGAGCGGGGCTGACCTGGTGGGGCTGAAAGCTGGGAGCTGAAATGGGTGTGCTGCAGGGTGTGTCCGGGTCCAGACTGGTGTTTGGGGTCCCCTCGCTGTTTCCTGGTGGCAAGGAGCCCAGGCCTGGCCACAGGGCAGCGGAGGTGCTGCCTTCCTGCTGTTGGGAGAATGCACGTGGGCTGGGTCTTGCCACCATGTTGGGACTATGTTGGGACTGTCCTGCTCTTCCTCCCAGGCTGTGGCCTCCAAGCTGGATCTGCCAGATGACCTGGTTGGCTACTTCAGCCTCTTCCTAGTGAGAGAGACCAAGGATGGAGCTTTCTCCTGTGAGTAGAGTCCACTGTGGTGGGACACGTGCTGTGCCCCCTGCCTGGAGTGAGGGGGCGCTTGGGCCCTGTCCTGGCTGGGGGGCACAGCTGTTCTCCTGGGGGCACCCTGGTGTTGGGGGCCATGGGGCTCCTGCTGCCCAGAGGTGCTGCTGAGCCGCTGTTTCCCCGCAGTTGTGAGGAAGCTGCAGGAGTTTGAGCTGCCCTACGTGTCAGTGACCAGCCTGCACAACCCCGAGTTCCAGATCATCCTACGCAAGAGGTGAGCGAGGCTCTGGGGCAGCACTGGGGTGGTGCCCAGGGCTCCTGGTTCCACAGAGGGACCCTCCCCTCCTGCCATTGCTGCCCACTGCCCAGGGCTCCCTGTTCCAAAGAGGGACCCTCCCCTCCTGCCATTGCTGCCCACTGATGCTTTGGCCCCCAGGAACGCACCTGAGCATCCCTGACCGTGACACTGGAGCAGGGGCTGCCCTGCTGTGCTCAGCTCATTCCTGCCTTCCCATGGCAGCTGGTTTAGATGGGGAGCAGGGCACGGTGACTGATGGTTACCAGCCCACAGGAGGGTGATTTTCTCCTCACTGCAGTCAGGAGGTGGGGAGCAGGCTAACCCCTGTGGTTCCCTTCCAGCTACTGGGACTCGGCCTATGACGACGATGTGATGGAGCACCGTGTGGGGTTGAACTTGCTGTATGCACAGGTGAGGGTTGGTGTGGCACAGCCAGGTGAGGACGGACACTGCACCCCTTGGCCAGAGCTGTGCAGGGGCTCGGGGGGCTCCGGTCCCAGGCGCTCACCAACCTCTGCTGCCGGCAGACGGTGTCAGACATCGAACACGGGTGGATCCTTGTCAACAAGGAGCAGCACCGGCAGCTGAAGTCCCTGCAAGAGAAGGTCTCCAAGAAGGAGGTAGGACAGGGAACAGTGCCACGCCTGGGGCAGCTCTGGCTCTGCACCAGCCCTCTCCACATGATGTGTGGTACTGGGTGGTGTCCTGTTCCTGCCCGGGCGGGCGGCAGTGCTGAGCACCCCTGGCCCTGCCTGCAGTTCATCCGCCTGGCGCAGACCCTCAAGTACTACGGCTATCTCAAGTTCGACCCCTGTGTCACTGATTTCCCCGAGAAGGGCTGCCACGTCGTCGTCAGCGCCGGCAACAACGAGCTCAACTTCCAGGTGCGGCTGCCCAACGAGCAGATCAAGGAGGGCAGCTTCAAGGTCACACGCATGCGGTGCTGGCGGGTCACATCCTCGGTGAGTGACACCTGGAGAGCAGGGAAGGGGGCTGGGGGGGCTGGGCCAGGCTGGGCTGGCACCTCTTCCTAGGAAGGGTGCTGGCTCTGATGCCAGCTTCTGGCCCAGGAGGCCTGGAGAGAGTCTGAATCATGCCTTGGGGCTGAGGGGATCATTGGTGCGAGGACACTGGAGGGGACCTGACAGTGGCAGAAGACTGGTGGGCACTGGGCAGGTGTCCCACACTTGGCTTGGTGCTGCCCTCGAGCTGCACTGGTGTCTGCGGAGCTGCTCCTTCCCCTCTGGAGGCTCCCAGCCTTGGTGTGTGTCCTTGCAGGTGCCCATGAACAATGGCCCTTCGGGGAGCAGCCCAGGGAAGTCCGAGGTGAAACTGGAGTTGGCTTTTGAGTACCTGATGAGCAAGGACCGGCTGCAGTGGGTCACCATCACCAGCCCACAGGTAGCACTGCCTGCATGGCGGGCTGGGGGTGGCTGTGAGGGGAAGGGCTGGGCCCTGCACAGGGTGTGGGAAGGCTGTGGGGTGCATAGAGCCCCATGACACTTCTCCCTTGCAGGCCATCATGCTGAGCATCTGCTTGCAGTCCATGGTCGATGAGCTGATGGTGAAAAAATCTGGAGGCAGCATCCGCAAGGTGAGGGCTGGGGCTGGATGATGGCTCTGGAGTGGGATCCCAACCTGGCCCTGTGACTTCCTAGGGCCAGGACTGGGTCCTGAGGGCTCCCCTCAGGATGGGGCCAGCATCCCCAGGGCTGGTTACAAGCCCAGGGCTGACGCTGGGCCCCTGTGGCTGAGCTGAGCTGCTCCTGCAGATGTTCCGGCGGCGGGTGAACGGGGCCCTGCGGCGCTCGGACAGCCAGCAAGCTGTGAAGTCACCCCCGCTGCTGGTGAGTGGGACCCTGCAGCCCTGGGGCAGGGGGGACACATGCAATCACAGGCTCTGACGGGTTGTGAACCAGAACTCACTGCCGCCAGAAGAGGCACTGTCCCCGTGGCAGGGCTGGGGCAAGCCCAGAGGACAGCAGGGCTGTGGCGCCCTGCTTCCAGAGCCCTGAGAAGGGAAAGAGGTCCTGCACCAACTCAGTGAGCCAGACTCCCTGGGGATGGAGGGGGGCAGGTGGAAGGAGAGTTGGGTGTTGTGTCCCATGACCCTGTGCTGCCCAACTGTGCTGTCCTCACAGGACTCACCTGATGCCTCCTGGGAGCCTATGGCCAAACTCTCGGTGAGTTGTGTGTGGGTGCACCAGAGACCTCAGGCTAAGCGGGTAGGGGAGCTAGGGCTGTCCTCCATGACATCTCCCTTCTCCACAGAGCAAGCTCACTTCTGTCAGCCTGCGTGGGATCAGCCACTCCAGCTCTGCTAATGACGTGGGCGCTAACGACTTCCACGGCAATTACGCCTTTGAGGGCATTGGCGATGAGGATCTGTAGTGCCCCCTCCCCAGGACAGCCCCGGCCTGAGCGAGGGCCTTCGCTGAGGAATGTACGACCTGCAGCCAGGTTGCAATCAACGTGCCTCTCACCTGCTACATCCACCTTTCCCTGCTCCCCGGGGCTGGGAGCTCCCCCCCAGCCCGCCACTGCCTTCGGGGTGGGGGCAGCTGAACTCCTCCCGCTGCTGGCTCCAGCTGGGAGAGGGCTCGTTTGACCTGAACAGTTGGCCCGGGCAGAGCCCTGGAGCTGCAGTGCAGGGCCTGGCCCAGCCTGGGGGCAGAGCTGCTCCTGGCCCAGCTGGGAAGGCCTGGCCCAGCCTGGGGGCAGAGCCAGGCAGGCTCCATAATGCCAAATTAGCATTTAGGTTTGTGCTCCGAGACAGAGTGCAGTAAGCTGTCTCGGGGGCTCCGCGAAGAGTCCCCTCTAACCCGCTCATAGACGCCAGCATAATCTAGGCTTGTAACCACGTATCTCCTGCTGCTCAGCCCGACAGAGCATTAATGGACAGTAACTGATGTTTACACACTGCAACAATGATTAAAACGGATCCTGATTGGTACCAGGCTGTCTGTTGGGGGGTGCCTGCTGTCCCTCCCCTCTCCGTGCCAGCCCCGTGCTGTCCTCTGTAGCAGAACAAGGCCCCCAGGGTGAAGAGCAGATAACAAAACCGACTGTTTAATGCTTTTATACACAATATAAATTACACTGACCAGCACGGCGACCGCCATGGAACCAGTCCTGTTCCCCCCTTCCCCCTTTTCCCCAAACCCTGGCAGAGGAAGGCTCTGGCAGGCAGAAACAGGCAGTTGGGGTGGCCAGGGACATGGCCGTGCTGCCACACGGGCAGGGGTCAGAGCCGCCGGTCACTTCACCCTGCCCAGGCAGGACAGGGCGCCACGGCCCCAGTGTGCCTCTGGGCCTGCTGTAAGGCAGCCCTGAGCCCCCGTGGAGGTGCCCGCCTGTGCTCCCTCCCCCGGGGAGGGCAGGCACCCCAGGCCCCCTGCCGGGCTAAGTGCTGTCTCAGGGCAGGGCCGTGCCCACGGCTGGGGGGGCCAGGAGGGCTTTGGCATTGCGCGGGTTCACCCAGCTCTCGGCCGTGTGGCCGTGGATCTTCTGGTGGCGCTTGTAGTTGTCCCAGTGCCCAGTGGTGTAGGAGCAGTCCCGGCACTGGAAGGGCTTCTCGCCCGTATGCCGCAGCATGTGCCGCTTCAGGTTCATGCTCTGGTTGCAGCTGTAGCTGCAGAGGCTGCACTGGAAGGGCTTGTCGCCTGAGTGGATGCGCCCGTGACGCTTGAGGTTGGCCAGGTTGCCGCAGGCGTAGTCACAGAGCTGGCACTTGTAGGGCTTCTCGCCCGTGTGCACGCGCTGGTGCCGCTTCAGGTTGTCCAGGTGGGCGGAGGCGTAGGGGCAGAGCGGGCAGGCGAAGGGCTTCTCCCCGCTGTGCGTCTTCATGTGCCGCGCCAGGTGGTTGGGGTAGTGGGTGACGAAGGGGCAGAGGCTGCAGGCAAAGCCCTTGTCCCCAGTGCCCTTGCGGGGGCTGGCACCCGGCTCGGTGCCCAGCACCGCCAGGCTGCAGCGCCCGCACACCTGCTCGGCCAGGCCCTCGTCCTGCGCGAAGCCGTCGTCCAGCACCAGCCCGCACATGCGGCACGTAAAGGGGAAGAGCAGCTCGGGCAGTGCGGCCGCCTCCTCGCCCCGCAGCCGCGCGCAGCCCGGCAGGAAGGGGCCACTGCCGCTGCCCACGTGCAGGCTCAGCTCTGGCAGCAGGGGCTCTGTGGGACAAAGAGACGGGGCTGTGAGCTGGGTGGCACAGCGCCAGCAAGGACTGGCTCAGTGACGAGCCCCAGTGCCAGCAAGGACTGGCTCTATGATGAGCCCCAGTGCCAGCAAGGACTGGCTCAGTGATGAGCCCCAGTGCCAGCAAGGACTGGCTCTGTGATGAGCCCCAGTGGAGCAAGGACTGGCTCTGTGACGAGCCCCAGTGGAGCAAGGACTGGCTCTGTGATGAGCCCCAGTGGCAGCGAGGACTGGCTCTGTGATGAGCCCCAGTGGCAGCGAGGACTGGCTCAGTGATGAGCCCCAGTGTCCCGGTAAGCCTGGCAGTAACTGACTCTGAGTCAGCGGCAGGATCAGTGCCCTTTGCCAGCCCCAGAGCCCCTGCAGTAGCTCTCCCCACACCCTCCCACCTTTACCTGGGTCCTTGTCCCGCCGGTGTGGCCCCTCGCCCTCAGGCAGGCGGTGGCTGAGCATGTGCCGCTTCAGGTTGCGGCTCTGGTTGCAGCGGTAGTCGCAGGCGGCACACTGGAAGGGCTTGTCCTGGCTGTGGACGCGCTCGTGGCGTTTGAGGTTGCCCAGGCTGCTGCAGGCGAAGCTGCAGCCCGTGCAGCGGTACGGCTTCTCCCCGGTGTGCGTGCGCAGGTGCCGGGTCAGGTTCACCAGCTGGGCAGAGGCGTAGGCACACTGCGGGCAGGCGAAAGGCTTCTCCCCGTTGTGTGTCTTCATGTGGCGCTTGAGGTGGCTGGAGTAGTGGGAGGCGAAGGGGCAGAGCTGGCAGGAGTAGACGATGCGCTGGCTGCGGCCGCCCTCGGCGCCGGCGCACTGCAGGCAGCTCTGGCCCAGGCTGGCAGCCAGCTGCAGCCCGCACTGGCGGCAGGGCAGCGCGGCGGGGCCCGGCTCGCCCCCCTCCTCGGGGTCGCTCTCCACGCTCAGCTGCTGGTACCCGGAGGAGCAGTCATCGTCGCTCAGGGCGTACGCTGGGATAGCGATCTTCCCCACCAGTGTGTCTGCTGAGAACACCGCGGGGATGGGGCGCGGTCAGCCCGGCTGGCCTGGGCACTGCCCCTCGGCCTGCGCCCCCCGTCCCACCCCGGGGCACCCAGGAGGAGCCCCGCAGCCACAGCCTGCCCCAAAGCCCTGCTGAGGGCCTGCTCTGGGTGTCTCGGGAAAGCCTGACACTTCTGCATGGCTGGCCAGGACCCCGGCACCAGGAAGGGTGGGAGGACGGCTGGATCCATCACCCACTGGCACTGCCGGGCCTGGCGGGTAGAGGGTGGGGGGCACAGCCTGGCCCAGGCTGGAGAAAGGGGTGCCCATAAAGCTGCTCTGAGCCCCTCTCACTGTGGCACTGCCCCAGCCCGGGGGTGGCAGCTGGTCACACTCACATGGCTGGCACCAGGGAGCTCCAACACCAGCCCCTTCTACCCTGCAGGAAACATTCCCCTGCCCCCACAGAGCCCTGTCCCTTGTGCCAGGCTCTCAAATGGAACTTCCCAGCTGGGCACAGACTCATCCTTCTGCAGCCCCTGTGCTCCACAAGTGCCCCAGGCTGGTGCTCGGGGCTGCAGGGGCAGCTCACCAGGACCAGCTGAGAGCCGTGCCCTGCTGGCCCCGTGAGTGCCAGGGCAGCTCACCAGGACCAGCTGAGAGCCGTGCCCTGCTGGCCCCGTTGTGTGCCTGCCCTGCACCCCTGGGGCCTGTCAGACTCAGCAGCTGCCCACCATCCTGGGACCCCCCTGGGCTGTCCCCCTGCTGCTGCCACCCTGGCTGTGCCCAGCTGATGAGGCTGACCTGTGCTGTGGGGTGGGGCAGCCCCTGCAGCCTCCCAGGCCCTTCCACGAGCACTGCTGGAAACACAGACACCAGAAAAGGCCATCCTGCCAAGGCCTGGCTCTTACGGGGGAACTCCTGACCCTGCCTCGAGCCCTCTGCCAAGGGACCCCCTGTCCCCTCGGGCCAGTCCCACGCTGAGGGAACCCCTGTCCCCTCGGGCCAGCAGTGCCCCAGCATCCCCAGAGCACTGTTCCCTACAGGGCCGTGTCAGTGCCCACATGGCACAGCGTGTCTGCCCTGCCTGGGTCAGTGGGCTGAGCTCCCAGTCCTGCTCCTGGGCTGGGGCTGAATGGGAGGGCAGGAATTCCTGGTAGAATTTGGGAAGGACAGGAATTCCTGGTAGAATTTGTCCCCAAACCCCCGGCAGGCTCCCAGGGCTGCCACGCAGCCGCTCCAGGGCAGGGAAGCAGAGCCCTCGAGCAGCCCCATCCCTCAGTGCCAGAGCAGGAGCGCGGCACAGCCAGCCGAGCACACGCAGCAGGGCACGGGGGACGGGCACGGGGCCGGACAGTCCGTGCCCTCATCTCTCGCCGTTCCGTTCCCGCGTTGCTCGGTGCCCGGGGCGGGGAGCGCCTCCCACCAGTCCCGTGAGCAGCTCCCTGGAGCTGAGCAGCGCTCGCTCCTCCGGCCGCGTCGGCCGGGGCTGACCCAGGCTCGGGACAGGCGCTGCCCGTGGCGCCGGGCCGGGGCGCCGGGGCTCAGCGCGCTCCGTTCGCCCCGCAGCGCCGAGGGGAGCGGTGGAACGGGACCCCGGGGCTGAGCGCTGCGCTGGCTCTGGCATAAGCCCGGCCGCGGGGCGCGGCCCCGAACCCACCGCGGGGACGCGTCGTGCCCGGGCTCCTGGCGGGAAGGAGCGTTCGGGGATCGGTGCCGGGGGTCAATGCCGGGCGGGCGGAACCCACGCCGGGGCCCCGTCGGGGGCCGGGCCTCCACCGTGAGAGGAAGCTCGGCCGGAGCCCGCGCCGGGCGGGCCCGGGGCATGGCGGGCCCGGCCGGATGCGCCGAGCGCGGGCCCGGTACGGCCCGCCGGGCCGCGTCGCCGCCGGCGGGGCTGCCGGAGAGGGGCGGCGTCCCCGCGGGGGCCGCACGCACCTGGCGGTCCCTTCTCGGAGGCGGGGCCACGGCCCAGCAGCAGGTTCCCGGGCAGCACCACCGCCGCTCTTGCCGTCTCCTCGGTGCCATCCTCGGCGTCCGCTGCAGCGCTCCGAGCGCCGCGGGTCCCCGCCGGGCCGCCGCCGCCGCCCCCCGGGCCCGCCGCGCACTCACCCTTCACCGGCTGCGGGTGACTCTGCTTCCGCCGGGGCATCGTGGCGGGCCCCGGCGCCGGCCCGGCCCCGCCGCCCGCCCGCCCGCGGCCCGCCAGCCGCCCCCGCCAGCCCGGGGCGGCCGCCGCCGCCCGCCTCGACCGGACACTTCCGCTTCCGCTTCCCCCGGGCGCGCGGGGGGCTGGGCCGGAAGCGCCCGCGCGACCCGGAAGCGGAGCGGGCGCGTGCGCAGACGCGCCCCCGGCCCCGCCCGCCCCGCGGCCGCGGCATGAGGGGAGCGGGCCCGGGCCCGGCGGGGGCGAGCGGCCGGAACGGGCCGGGACCGAGCACGGCACAGGCGGGCGGCGCTCGGGGCTCGGGCGGGACAGCCGCGGCTCCGCCCCTTCCGGCCGGCGGGAGGCGGTGGCACCGCCGGGACCGGCACCGGGGCCGCTGCCGGACGCTGCCGGTCTCTGTGCCCCGTCAGGGGCGGCTGCGGCTGCGGTGTCCTCCGGGTCCGGCCCCGCCGAGCGGCGCCGCGGAGGGCAGAGCCCGGTGAGTCCTCGCCGGTGTCCCCGCGCGGTCACCCCGGCGACACCCGGGGCTTGGCCTCTCGCCCGCTGGGCCCGAGCGCCGCTGGCCGGCCGGTCCCGCCGCGCTCTGGCCGGTCCCGAAGGTGGCCGGTGCAGCCAGCGGTGTCCCCGGGCCGTGCCCATCCCCACCGGCACCACTCGCGGGGCTCTCCGGTGGCTCCGCTCCGCGTCCGGCTGCGTGAGCCGCGCTCGGCCCTTCACGGATCGCCGCTGTCCCTTCGCAGGTCCACGGGCGCTGCGGGTGCCGGGCTGCGGCCGTCCCGGCGGAGCCGTGGCCGTGCCGTGCTGCCAGCGATGATTCCCCGCTGACAGGTACAGCCCGGGCCGTGTGTCCCTCCCCGGACACCGCGGAGATCCCGCCGCTGCCCGGCTGCCCCTGCCCTCTCCCTGGGAAACTCCGTGTGCCCCGGGGAGCGCCGTGTGCCCCGGGAAGCGCCGTGTGCCCCGGGGAGCGCCGTGTGCCCCGGGGAGCGCCGTGTGCCCCGGGGAGCGCCGTGTGCCCCGGGAAGCGCCGTGTCCCCTGTGGGGATGCAGAGCCTGGCCCAGCAGAGCAGCTGTGCTGGGGCTCCTCAGCCTCGCCCGAGTGTCGCTGGTTCAGGCCCCTGACGCGGGAGTGCTCTGTGGGCTGTGGCAGCGCTGCTGCGGTGGGGAGGGCACGGGCAGCGTTGGGCTGGACAGAGGGAAGGACCACGGGGAGGGAGTGTGCTGTGGCCGTGGAGCTCTAAGCGAGGGAAACGGGCAGATTTACCCCACTGCAGGAATCCCCTGGCTCCTGGTCACTGAATGAACGGGGTCTGGGGTCCCTTGGCAGTGTAAGGTGCTTTAGCCTTGTGTCACCCTGGGGAGGAGAGCCCTGGGGCGGGGCTGGGTGTGAATGTCACCCTGGCTGTCTCAGTGTTGCCACTCTCTTCCCCACGCTGTGGATTTGGGAGCTCTGTGGTCCCTGGACCCGTCACGCAGAGCTGAAGGAGGCAGGATGGGGCAGAATAGGCTCGGGGGCTGTCCCAGGCACAGGCTGGCTCTCGGGGGCTGTCCCAGGGCCCAGGCCGGCTCTCGGGGGCTGTCCCAGGCTCTCGGGGGCTGTCCCAGGGCCCAGGCCGGCTCTCGGGGGCTGTCCCAGGGCCCAGGCCGGCTCTCGGGGGCTGTCCCAGGCTCTCGGGGGCTGTCCCAGGGCCCAGGCCGGCTCTCGGGGGCTGTCCCAGGCTCTCGGGGGCTGTCCCAGGCACAGGCCGGCTCTCGGGGGCTGTCCCAGGCTCTCGGGGGCTGTCCCAGGGCACAGGCTGGCTCTCAGGGGCTGTCCCAGGCTCTCGGGGGCTGTCCCAGGGCACAGGCTGGCTCTCAGTTCCTCTCTCTCTGTTCCTCTGCAGGCTGAGCGGCACCGACTGCGCCTGGGGATGGCTCCGCTGCCGCCCGTGGTGAGGCCCGGGTAGGAGCCGGGCCATGGGGGCCGCCCCCGGGCCAGCTCCTCCCCGCTGCCCTCCGTAGCTCACGGCAGCCCTGGCCGCCTCCTTGGGCCACCATGGAGCAGCCCACGCGTGTGCCCGGGCCCCGCCGCCTCCTGGGCTGCTTCAGGAGGAAGCCACGGCCCGCCGGGGGGAGGCACCACCAGAACCGGAGCCACCGGAGCCCGAGGAGCCCCAGGTGGTGCTGGCCCTGGGCGAGGCGCTGGAGGAGTGTCCCCTGTGCCTGCTGCCGCAGCCCCCCGAGGCGTTCCCCGCGCTGGGCTGCTGCTCGCACCGCTCCTGCCGGGGCTGCCTGCAGCAGTACCTGCGCCTGGCCGTCACCGAGAGCCGCGTGCCCGTGGCCTGCCCGCACTGCCCCGCCGCCATCCAGCCCCACGACGTGCACCGGCTCCTCCCCGAGCCCGCCCTCCGCGACAAGTACGAGGAGTTCCTGCTGCGGCGGCTGCTGGTGGCGGACCCCGGCACCCGCTGGTGCCCTGCCCCCGACTGCAGGTACCGCAGCACGGGCGGGAATGCGGGGCGGGGTGCAGGGTGTGCCCGTGTCCTGTGAGCCCTTCCCAGGCCGGGTTCCCATCCCTTTGTCCTGCCTTGGGCCGGCTGTGCCCAGGGAGGTGTCCAGTCCTGGTCTGGCTGCAGAGCCTGTGCAGCTCTTGTCTCCTTGGCTGTGCTAGGTACTCTGTGAGCCCCAGGGCTGCTGGACAGGGTGGGATCCCAGCTGAGGGGGGGTCCCAGCTCTCCTGAGCCGGGGCTGTGGCTCCAGCTCAGTGCAGGACCAGGACTGGCACAGCCTGGCCTGGCTGTGCGGGGAGGGGTGCCCTGCTGTGCCCCAGCCCCAGCTGGTGCCCTGCTGTGCCCCAGCCCCTGCTGCCCTCTCCCCACAGCTACGCTGTCCTTGCCCATGGCTGTGCCGAGTGTCCCCGCCTCACCTGCGGCCGTGAGGGCTGTGGCACCGAGTTCTGCTACCACTGCCGGCAGCCCTGGCACCCCGAGGGCCCCTGTGCTCCGGTGGCACCCACCCCCAGCCTGGCCACGCCCTCAGCACAGCCCGAGGAGCCAGCCCACGGTGAGCCCACCCTGGCCAGGGGTGGGAGCAGCAGGGCTGGGGTTTGGCACAGCCCTGTGCCTCTCTGCCTCCTGCCTGGGGGGCTGCTGCAGCCAGGATCCAGAGCTCCCTCTGATGCATCTCACAGCCCCTGTGCCACTTGGGCTGGAGTGTGTAGAGGGACCTTGGCTCCCCCCATGATTCCTGTGGGATGAGGAAGGCTGGGATGGATGCACACTGGGACAGGGACAGGCTGGGATGGATGAACACTGGGACAGGGACAGGCTGGGACCGGCTGGCATGGATGAACACTGGGACAGGGACAGGCCTGAGACAGGCTGGCATGGATGCACACTGGGACAGACTGGGATGGACGCACACTGCTCTGTCCTGCTCCCCCATCCCATCTTGTCTCCCCCCAGCTGAGGCCGAGGACATCAAGGTCTGTCCTCGCTGCAGCGCCTTCATCATGAAGATCAATGATGGCAGCTGCAATCGCATGAACTGCACAGTCTGTGGCTGCCTCTTCTGCTGGCTCTGCCTGCAGGAGATCTCTGACGTGCACTTTCTGAGGTCAGTGCAGAGCCTTGGGGCTGGGGGCCCTGACAGGATGGGGAGCTGGGATGGGGGCAGCCAGGCCCTGCCCCAGGTTTGGGGTTAGCCAGGGGGAGCAGGGTGCTCTGTGCTGCTGGCTGGGGCTGGGGCTGGCTGCTGGCACCCCGTGGGAGGCAGCTGGAGCTCAGGGTTGGGGAGCCTGGCTGCCTGCTCTCAGGTGGGCTTGTGGATGTCCCTGACATGGGGCCAGACTCTGCTGGTCTCTGCTGCCACTCACAGAAGCCTTGGCTCAGCCCTGCTCTCTGCCCACAGCCCCTCTGGCTGCACCTTCTGGGGGAAGAGGCCGTGGTCCCGGACCCGGAGGATCCTGTGGCAGCTGGGCATGGTGCTGGGAGCGCCCATGGTCATCTCCCTTGCTGCAGGCGTTGCTGTCCCTGTCATCACCATTGGGATCCCCATCTACATGGGTAGGAAGGTACTGGCAGCTGTGGTCCTGCTCCCTGCTGAACCTGGTACCCCATGGCTCTTGGCCTGGACAGACCTGCAGTGCTCCCTGCTGCCCACAGCACATCCCTGTGCCACCCCTGACCACCCTCAGCACATCCCTGTGTCACCCCTGATAGCCCTCAGCACATCCCTGTGCCACCCCTGACAGCCCAGTCCTGCCTTGCCAGGACCTGCTGCTGCCCCCAGCAGCCCCTGCCAGTGCAGGTGTGCTCAGCCTGGGGAGTGGGGTCAGGGTGGGCAAAAGGAGGAAGGGTCCTAGGGGGGCTTTCCAGGGACACCTGTGCTGTGGTGGCAGTGCTGTGGTAGCTGCCTGTCCCTGGGGCGAGGAAGGGGTGTCTGGGTGGCTGTGGCTGGAGCTCTGCCAGGCTGGGAAGAGGCTGAGTCCCTGGGGCTGTGCTGAGGTCTTTGTGGAGCCCTTCACCTTTCTGTCTTGTCCCCGAGGTGCTGGGCCAGAGCCGGCGGAGCAGCCTGTCCGGGTGCCAGCAGTGCCTCTCTGTCACCAGCAGTGTCCTCCTGTCCCTCTTTGTGTCCCCTATCATAACAGCTCTCACTGTGGGTGAGTGCCGAGGGCACTGCCCACGGTGGGGGTGGCACTGTGGGGGCTGTCTGGGGCCAGCCGGGCTGGGCTGGGCTGGGCAGTGACCCTTTGTGTGCCCGCAGGTGTCGGCGTGCCCCTGGTGCTCACCTATGTGTACGGGACCGTGGTGCTGTCGCTGTGCCGGAGCCGCTGGGGCTGCAGGGGCGGCCGCACGCCTGGCGACCTCGGCGTGGTGGAGCTGGACAACCTGGCCAAGCGTGGGTCCCTCAGAGCTGGCAGGCCTGGGCTGTGCCCTCCTGTGCAGCGGGGCAGTCCGTGGAACGGCGTGTTCTCTCTCTCTCTGCAGTGAACGAGCTTTGGTCGGCGCTGCCCAGCCCCAGAGCGGCCGAGGACGGAGCTCCGGACGCCGCCACCTCCCTCTCCCTGCCCAGCAGCGGCCGCAGCCCGCGCCCGGCACGGCCACAAGGGGACAGCCAGTCAGCCAGCACGGTGGCCCTCGCTGGGAGCATGCTGAGTGAGGGCCAGGACACCTCTGACAGGTAGGCAGGGTGCCGAGGGGCTGGCACGTCCCTTCAAACAGTGTCCCCGCTGTGCTGGGCAGGGATGGGATGTTCCCCTTGGGGCCGCTGCCCTCAGGCTGGTGTCTGTCTGTCTGTCTGCAGGGAAGGTGTCACCATCGAGGTGGAGGTGTCGGTGGAAGCAGTGCCACGTTCTGCCCGGCAGCAGAGCCTCAGCAGTGCCCTGTCTGGGCAGAGCCTCTCTGGGGACTCCCTGGGAGCCACCAGTGACAGGGGCAGCTCCGTGGGTGTCCCTGTGGAGTGATGGGGGCCTGAGGGGGAGAGTCATGATCCACACAGAGGTCCTGTGCCCTCCTGTGGCAGAGCCAGGCCCCCTCTGCCAGCACACCCAGCCCTGGGAGCTGGGTCCTGGGCAGGTGCCAGCTGCACCCAGCACTGCTGCACCCTGCACTAGCCCTGTCCCCTTTCCCAGAGGCACCACTAGGAAATAAAGCTGCTCTGCTTTCTTTTCACTAGGAAATAAAGCTGCTCTGTCTCCTGTGGCAGAACTCCCCAGACAGCACAGCCCCCTGGCAGCCCACTGGTGTGCATGACAGGCATCACATCTGCACCTGGGTGAGGAAGAGGCCACCCAGGCCATGCAGGGGTTATCTGGAGTGGACTCTGCCCTCCCTGTACCAGCTGATCTGCCCCAAGAGCAGGCTGCAGGGTTAGGGGAGGGCAGCAGCCCCCCAGCTCCCATCTCTGGTGCTGGTCCCCACAGGGATCCATCCTGCAGCAAGGCCAGTGTGCAGGGACCACCATGGGCTGTAGGGGACCTATTGCCAGATGGGTTGCATAGTCTCAGGCCCTGGGATCCTTGCCACTCTGACTCTACTGCAGCATCCTGGGGAAAAAAAGCTGCTCTGCTCCTGAATGTTTTGCTGCTCAGAGGTGGGCAGTCACAGAATGGGTAAAGGATTTGGGTTGGAAGGGATCTTAAAGCTCATTGCTGTCCTTTGCCATGGGCAGGGACACCTTCCACTAGACCAGATTGCTCCAGCCTTGTCCAACCTGGCCTTGCACACTTCCAGGGATGGGGAGCCACAGCTTCCCTGGACGACCTTCCCTAGTGCCAGGGCCCCACTAGGGAAGGATTTCTTCCCAATATCCCATCTAACCCTGCCCTCTGGCGGTGGGAAGCCATTTCCCCTTGCCTGTCCCTCCAGGCGCTTGGCCAAGTCCCTCCATGTTTCTTGGAGCCCCTTTAGGCACTGCGACTCTAAGGTCTCCCTGGATCCTTCTCCAGGCTGAAGATGTCCAGCTGTCCCAGCCTGTCTCCATGGCAGGTGAGGTTTGTGAGCTGGCTCACCTGCACAGCTTCCTCCAGCTGCTCTGGGATTCCCATGTGATGGGGCTGTGCCTTTGGCAGTGCCTTGCACTACAGATCCTCCCTTTCTGAAGATGAACTCCACCCTTCTGGTCCTGGACTGCTGTCTTGGCTTCTGCAGTTCAGGCTGTCCTTCCCCAGCCAGGTGCTGCCTCTCCTGGCACCTTTGGCCCCTTCCTTCCCTGGCAGCCCCAAGCCTCAGCTCCCCACCCCGCCTGGTGGCTCTGCAGTGAATTGTCCGGTCCTGAACTGCTCTGGTGTCTGCAGTGTCCAGGCTCGGCCCCTGCAGCCCTGTGTGAGTCTGGTGCTTCAGAGCCTCACACACCCCAGTGCTGCAGCTGGATTTGCTGCTCAGGCTGTTTCCATGTTCCCCTGGAATGGGGCTGCCTGAGGACACCTCTCAGGAAGACTTTTTTCCTTTGCAAAAGTGGATTTGTTCTCAGCACAACTTCCACTTGCTGCCAGCTGGGTTTATCTTGGGATCGCTCTGGGAAGGGACCTCAGGCTTCCTCCTGCTATCAACATCCTGGTCAAGGCTACTCCAGATTTTGAATAAACAGAATGGATAGTCACAGGGACAAGCAGCTCTAAAGTATTAGTTATTTCTGCAGTCCCTGAGAGCCTGAGCTGAGGCAGCTTTGCTTGGTGACATTAAAACCAGTTTGCCTCAATTGCCATGTGCTGTCATCCCGTTCCTGCTGCCAGGCATCCATCTCCAGAGGGTTTGGTTTTAGGCTTTGTTCCAGGTCATTAAGGTTTATGATGCAGACTCCAGTCTCTGTGGAGTCCCCAAAATGGCTCCGATTCATGGTGACCTCACATTAGTAACCTGTAGACCATTTTCTGTGTGCTCTCCTGATGTTTCATCATGCTGATTTTTACTCAGAATGCTCTGTGGTGGGTCCTGTGCCACAGCAAAGGCCCTCAGAGCTGCAGGTGTTTGCCTTGCCTTGCTGCAGCTGCTCAGGGAACAGATGCAGGGGTGCTGTGCCTTCCTGGCAGGCTCAGTGCTGGCAGCTCACCAGGAACAGAGGAGCACAGGGTCCTGGGGCTGTGCAAGGAGGTGCCCTGGTCACCTCCAGTGGTGGCTTTGGTCAATCACAGGGCCCCAGGATGGTCAGACAGGGGTGCCTGAGGTCCAGGGGGACCCCCTGGCAGCAGTGGGGTCTGCTGCCCAGAGAGCTTCTGGCTCCCTGGAATCCTGGGGCAGGTGGGACAGCTCCAGGCTGTGGGGGAAGGAGGGACTGGGGGAAAGAACAAGTGTGGAAAATGCACAATAAAAGGAGCCAGTTGTGTGTGAAAAGAAATAAGGGATCACCACAGAGTGCTCTTGTTTTCCAGTGGGCTCTGTCTGCTACACAGGGAGAGCCCACCTGTATGGCCCACACCCTTCCATCAGTGTTTTACAGCCCAAGGGCTTCACTCCCGCTGGAGCAGCCATGGCTATTGACAGCCCTTGTCTGAGCTGTGCATCAGGGAGGAGCTGCCTCTTGACACACCTTGACAGAAGATGCAGCTCTATGGGTGCTATGGGCAGGGGAGCTCAGGGGCAAGCCTGGTGCCCCTATCCCTTGAGCAGACACAGACTTTCTCCAGAGGCTCATGTCCACTCTGTGTGAGACACCTCAGAAGAGCCATCCCGGGGAAACTGGGAGCCACAGGTGAAAACCCTGCAGTGATCCAAGACCACAGGGACAAACGTTCTCTTCCCCACCCCACCTTCCTCATCTCCCCCTCCAGGAAAGAACCAAGGACCAAGACCACACCTGTATTTTCTGGTCTTTTAGTTTGAAAAAAGTATTGATTGAAAGTGTACAACTGAACATGGCGTGGCTGCAGCACCACCGCCAGATTGTTTCACAAAAAAAACCAGAAAGGGCCTTAAATAATCGGGTGCAGATTAAAAAAACCTCAACAGTGAAAAAGTTCTTCCCTCCAAACAGAAATTCACAGGCACAGAAATGGCAACAACCACATGGAGACAATGGGGGGACATCCTCCTCCTGCTCCTCTCGGCACGGAGCGTGCGGCGCGGCGCTCCCGGGCACGGCTCATCCCAGCTCCCTCTTTGGAATGGTTACGGATGAACAGTGGACATGCCCTTGCTAACCAGACCCGCCCACCCCCCACCAGGACACGGACAAACAAGGCCTCTGCTAAGGCTAAAAAAAGGACAAGACCTGCAGTCTTGAGTTCAGCATGGGTAAGAAACGAGAGTCTGGTGAGCACAGCCCAGTCCCCAGGTGGGCCCTGCTACTCCAGTTTGGCCTTCTTGGTGCTGTCCCCACCGTTCTCCTCTGCTGGTGCTGCTGCCTCCCCCAGTTTTCGCTTCCCACTCTCAGCAGGTGGGTGTGTGTTGCGGGGTTTGAAGCTGATAATGATGCAGGTCATGTTATCGCAGCCGGTGCCGTCCCCTGAGGTGTCTGGAGCCAAGCACTGATCCAGCAGCTGGGGAGGGACAGGGCAAGTCAGCACAAGAGAGCAGACACACACTGGGACACCACCCTGAGGCACTGGGCCCGCTCCAGCATCTGACAGTGGTCAGGGGCTGCCAGGCCAGACCTGTGCAGGAGGAGTCAAATGCTGTTCCCACCGGACAAGGGGCAGAGATGGCCTCAGCTGCCCCAGGTTTGTGAATGTGGGCAGAAACTCCTTGGGCTGGACAGCACCCCTGGGGTCAGACACTGGCTGGAGTGCCCAGGGAACCCATCTGAGGGAGCGGGAGGGCAGAGCCAGCACACAGCAGGGATGCCACAGCGCTGAAGGGACAGCAGAGATCCCCCCCTTACCTCTTCTACAATGGAGGAGAGTGGCCGCAGGACTCCATTCTCATCCTTCTGGGTGATCTTCGACTGGATGAAATCCACCACTTCCTGGCTGCTCATCACGTTCCTGCAGAGCAGAGGGGTCAGGAAGGCAGGCAAAGGGAGCACACATGCCACAGTGTCCAACAGGCCTTGCTCAGGCTCAGCTCTGGAGGAAGGCTGGAGCAGTGATGCCTCCAGGCACAACAGCTCCCTCAGCACTCACCAGATTCCATCACAGGCAATGACCATGAAGTCATGGTCATCGTTTATTGTCAGCACTTTGATGTCAGGCAAGGCAGAGATCATCTGCTCTTCTGGAGGGAGGTTCTTGTTCCGCTTGTAGAAGTGATCCCCTGTGGTGGGGAGGAAGATGTCTGGGCACAGGCAGTGCTGTGCCCTGCCACAGGGCATTCCCAGTGGGACCAGTGGGTGCTCCCACAACCTGGGATCAGGCTGTGGGCCACCAAGCAGAGGAACCATTGCAGGTTCCAGGTGTAAGCTCTGGCAAGCCCAGGGAAGAGGGGTCTTGGCCAGCTCAGCCTGTCTTTACTCCAAACCAAGTGCCCCTTCCCCGCCTCCTGGGGCCAACAGCACACAGCACTGTCACCTCTGGAGAGGCTGGGGCTGCCCCATCCCTGGAAGCGTGTAAGGCCAGGCTGGATGGGGCCTGGAACAACCTGCTCTAATGAAGGTGTCCTTGCCCATGGCTGTGGCTGGAACTGGTTGAGCTTTAAGGTCCCTGTTCCCACCCAAACCATTCCAGGGTTCATTGTATGATTCAAAGTTCCCTTGAGAAAACTGGCCCTCAGCTCTGACTAGCAGCTTATCAGCTATCATCCTATGAAGGGACATCCAGGGCCACCACAAAATAGCAGGTGGGAGTGCCAGTGTCTCCCTAGATAAACAACTAGTTTTGGTTTGTGTCCTTCTGTACACACTCAGACAAATAAATGGGCTCAAACTGCCATGAAGCCAGGTCCCCAGGAAGCAACACACCAAGATTCCTCAATAACCGAGTAAGCAGGAAAAGTCCTGTTCCAGAGGCAGCAGTCTGGTTTTGGGACACTTGACATGAGGTGGTTTCTGACAACTCAGCTGCTGGCACAGCAGCCTGGGATGTGTCAGATGCTGCTTTCCACTGGTGTCCAACTGCTTCACGGCTGTTTTCTCCAATTAGACTGAAATCTCCCATCAAACACTGAAGAGGTTTCACTCATCTCATTAAAAATTGTTCCACAGCCTCAGAGGCTGGCAGTGCTGTCAGCGTGGCTCTCCTGAGGCCAGCCTTGCCACCACCCCCCTCCCTGCTCACCGATGGCCCTGGAGAGGTTGAGGCCGCCGTTCACCCTCCCGTCCATGGTGACCTTGCCACCAGCATTCTTTATCCTGGCCAGCTCCACCTCGTCCTCTGGCTTGTGGTCATAGGACATGTCCACGGCCTTGCCGCCCTCGGACACGACGCAGCGCGAGTCGCCCGCGTTGGCCACGATCAGCTGCTTGCCCCGGATGAGCGCCACCACGGCCGTGGTCCCGCTGTCTGAGCCAGGCTGCAGGACACAATTCTGGTGAGATTTCCTTCTCTAGCTCCCTGTCAGGTCATAAAGGACACCAGCACCAGCTGCCCAGCCCCAGCAGTGTCCCAGATCCCAGGGTAAGCACACATGGAGCAGTGGAGAAGGCCCGAGGGAAGTGGGAAACACCGGGAGTGTGTTCACCGAGGGGCAGGGGTAGGTAACACCTCCATCCCAGTCCCATACAGCGTGCTGGGTCAGGATTCTGTGGCGTTCCACAGGTTTGTACCCTCTGCTCTGATGTGCTAATTCCAACCCCAGCCCAGCTTGAGCACATCCTCACTTCAGGTCAGGACATTTCCCCAAAGGGAGAAATTGGCACCTTTGGAAGCCACGTCTCCTTTTCCTGACCCCCTGGGCCTGCCTGACTGCACCATCATGGGTTGAAGAGCCTTGCCCACGGAGGAGTCGTGCTGTGCCCTGGAGCTGTGGTGCCAGCAGAGCCCTCCTGCTCTTGCCCATGCTCTCCCTCCACAGTGCTTTCCAAGCACCTCACACCCAGCAGCAGGATCAGCCTCTGATCTCAACCTGCCATCCAGATCCAGGCCCATCCCTCAGCTTCTGCACAAACCCAGGCTGTCAGCAGCTCCCTCAGCCCCAGGAGAGTGCACAGGGTGTTCTGTCCCCACCTGAATAGGAACAACCCCTAGCTGAGTCTCCGAAGTGCCCCCCAGCTCCATACTAAGCTGCAGAACACAAAACCAGGGTCTGCACCTCCTCTTTCCCCTCCATGCCCGGTAACAACATTTCCTCCTCTTCATCCTCATCTTCCTCTGCTTCTTCAGTGTCATCTTCATCATCTTCATTCTCTGCCTCTTCACTGCTGTAACCGTCCTCATCCTCACTACATTCCTACAAGAAAGGAGAGATACCACAGGAGTCACACAGGCCCCTTGGTGCTGTCCCCCCGCTGGTCCCTCCATCCTGGGGACCAATGGTCAGTTCCCCCAGACATGTGAGGTGACCTGCCACGTGTCCCCCACACTTGATGGCTACAACCAGAGCAGCTGGTATCACTACAGCAGTGGATGAAGGGATGGTGCATGCAGCAGGACCAGGGACTATCAGCTATGGCTGCTGCAGGATGAGGGTGTGTCCATCGGGGTTAGCTCAAAAATCCCAAACATTCCCATGGGATGGCCTCAAAGGATCAGCCTGAAACACCTGCTCCTAGGAACACACCTAGGATGAGCCAGAGGCTCGTCTCAAGCACCACCATAAGCAATGCATTCTGCCCAGCCAGAAGGCCACTCTGTTCCAGTGCTGTTTCCTACCTCACTGTCTTCCTCCTCTTCCTCAACCTCATCTGACTCATCCTCACTGTCCTCAAAAAATTTGGATTTGGTTGTGCGCTGGGGCTTTCCCGTGGAGGAGCAGGAGGGCCCGGCCTCCCCAGTGGAAGAGGTGACGGCCTCGTCACCTTTGCCTAGTTCAGGCTTCTGCAGAGCAGGGCTGTTGCCTCCAGCGCTGGCTTTGTCTGAGGTGGAGGAAATACCCGTGATTTCTTCGTCTGGCTTCCCGTTCTTCCTCTCCTTGTGGTCGGGAAGCTCCCCTGGGTCAGCCTCTCCATTCATATTTGACTCCCCATCATGCTGCTTGCCTGTCCCCTCCACAGCGCTATCCCCAGCTGCAGCTACAGACTTGGCTTTGAGGTTCTTGGTGCAGTTTTGTCCATAACGTGTGAGAAGCTCCTCGATGGTCATTGTGGCTTCTTCGTGCAGGAGAGCAGCTTCCTCATTATCCACTGCAAATGAAGAGGGAGGGGATAAGGACAGAGAGGGTGAGAGAGCAGGACCCCCAGCACGCTGGCTCCTGTGCTGAGCTGCCCCAGCTGAGGCTGCTGCTGGCAGAGTCCCAGCAGTGCTGCCCAGGCTGACTCTGAGCACACAGCCAGGCTGTGCCCTCCCACAGCTCCAGGTGAGCAGGATGGGAACAGTTCTGAGCACAGCACAGCCTGCCAGTGCCCCCAGTGCCCCAGAGCTGTGCTTCCTGACCCACTGACAGCACCACAGAGTGTTTACATCAGCATGGGGGCTGGTGGGAGCACAGTGTGCACATCAGGTCAGTGCCCAGGGGCAGAGCCTCACTTGCCCAAGCACAAGCTCCTTGGGAGCTGCAGGGAAGCAGAGCCACCACTGCTGTGTGCAGGTTTGGTCATTAATGCTGCAGCTAGGAATAAGAGAACAGCTGAAACACTCCAGGGATCCCCACCAGCTGTCATTTGGACAGGTACAACAGGTGAGAGCACAGCTCTGGCCATCTCCCAAGTGGGACCAGACAGAAAGTGGGATGACTTTCCCCACTGACCATGGGCCAAACACCACTGCTCCCTACTGACATGCCCTTGCATATAGTTGGCTTTGCTATTTAATCCCAAAAGAAAAACAAATACAGATATCCCAAATGCTCCTGAAAATACTTTACAAAAAGAAAGAAAACCCACCCACCCACTTCCTGTCAGCTGTAGAAAAAATACCAACAATTTCAGCATTTCCAGACTGACATATTGTTCCAGGTGACAGGATCACCTTGCATCTGTCTCAAGGCTGGTCACAAGGTACTTGGTGAGAGTAGCACAGGATTCCACCCCAGGAAGCACCTCCTGGGCTGGGAGCCACTTGCTGGTGGAACACTTGCTTCTTTGTGGGAAGAAGAACTGCTGAAAAGACCAGGCTCTGCTTCAGTCCTGTGTGCACTTGGTGGCTGCCACTGGCCAGGGGGAGCTGAGCACTGCACACCACATCATTTCCCTTCCACATCTGAGTCCAGCTCAGAATTCCTGACATACCCTGGAACCCTGCAACCCATGGAGGAAGCTCTACAGAAAATGGGGACAGGCTGTTCTGTTGTCCATAGCATTAAGCTTGCAAATGGATAAAGGTTCCCCCCATAGCCACGGACAATGCTAAGGGGCAGTAGCTCAAGTCAGCCAAAATTTAACTGAGAAACTGGGACAGAAAACCCTTGTGCCCAAGGAGACTCGACCCTGCTGCTCTACATCCCTGTCCTGGAGCTGCAGCCTTGTCTGTGCACTGGCATCTGACTTACCATCATCTTCATCAGCAACCTTCTCCTTCTCATCTTCATCGTCCTGTGGCCGCCCAGCCATTTGAGAGAGCTCCTTAATCACCTCCTCTGTGGTGAGCTTGGCATCAATGGCCAAGAATGCATCTTCCAGGGCCTGTGTGTGAACAAAGACATGAGTGGGCAGCTGCCCCTTCCCCACAGGATGCCTGCCTGCCATGCTGTGCAATCCAGTCTCTTCCAGCTTGCACACTGTAACTAATCACAGCACGGCTGCAGCTGGCAGGGACCCACAGGCTTCTCCTGATCCAACTCCTGGCTCCAGCAGGGACACCCAGGACTCTGCCCAGACAGGCTCTGGACAGCTCCAAGAATAGAGACTCCATCAGCTCCCTGGACAAACAAAAGGGCTTTCCTCTGTGTTGGCTCCTCACCTTTTGCAATTTGCCTTCCTTGTAGGCCTTCTGGTCTTTGATGATCTCAGGGAGGTACTTGGCACAGTACAGGGCAACTTCTTCTCCTGAAAAAGAGCAGAAACTATTTAAAGAGGCTGCTCCTTCCAGACAGAAGCTGCTCTTGAGCAGCTGAACTCCTGAGGTAAATCCTGGGACAGAAGCCAGAGCTGCTCCAGACACAGAGCAGTGACACAGCAGCTGAGTGTGGGGATCCTGCTGACACCTCCCCAGTGGGATGTGCAGATGGCCCTGGCACACCTCAGAGCTCCAAACCACCAGGTCTGGCCAATGCTGTGGACTTCCTGAGAGGGAGCTTAGGCTGACTCTTTAGGTGCAGCCTACCTAGAAATCTTTAATTGCACACGTCAGTGAAAGCAGAAGGAACAGGAAGCTTTTGCTCACTGCAGGTTCTATGGGAGCATTACCAGTGTGCAGTGAGCACACAAAAGGTGTTCTCTCTCCTAGTGTGTGCTCCAGACCAAGGGCAATGAGATCCCAGAGACTGAGATGAACCTCTCAGGAGATAGGACAGTCACTTGGTACAGGAAAGAGCACAGCAAGACAAACAGCAGCCAGAACACTGCGCTGAGAGCACAGGGGATAACAGTGCTGAGAGACAGCTCCAGTCAAGTGCTCATCCTAGAGCAGCTGAGAGGTTTTTAAAAGCCAGGAACTCCCCCAGCTTGGTAAGTAATGGTGTCAGGTATGGAATAGGGCATGGGGGGCATTTGTTTAGATCCTGAAGGTGCTATTAAGAGAGAAGGAAGAGTAAATATTGAGGGATGATGAATTTCTGTAGTTTATCTTGAACAGGGCAAGAAAGAGTAGTGTGAGTTGTAAGAGACCACACTAGTCATTGTGGTTTTTACATGAGCAAAGAACAGTGTAGGACACAGGAATGTGGACGTGGGTCACACCTCACAAAAATTAGAGCCAGAAACTGAGAAACAAATGAAATGACTGCACAGGAGGAGGGAGAGGAGCAGGGCAAGCTGCAGGCAGGTGGAGGGTCCTACTGCAGGGTCCAGGAACATCCTGACGCTGTGCTGGACCAACCATTCCCTGTCACAGGACAAAGAAGTAGCAGGGTGGGTGGCAGGGCACAGCAAGGCAGAACCTGCCTGCACCTGGGGCTTTCCTGTAGGTATGAGAACCATGTGGGCTCCTCTCCTTTGGGCTACAGGAGGGTTTTTCACAGGATGGACCAGACACAACTCTTGATCTTCCTGCTGCACATCCCCACTTCCTGCCCTTCTCTGAGTCCAGCAGAGACTGTGTGGGTAGCTGGGCATCAGGAAAAGCTGTGCAGGCAGGAGCAAGGCTCTGTGAGGGAATGGGGAGCAAGGGAAGTGAGAGGAAAGCAGCAGCCAGCCATCAGTTTAGCAAAGGGAACATAGTGGGAAGCAGAGAAGTGGGGAGATTTGGGAGAAAGACACGGGATCAAGTGGCCATTCACAGAACAGAAACAGCCAAACGGCCACTGTTACACAGTGCTGCAAAGCATTCCATGGTACAGGGAACAGAGAGACTGGCTCTGACCTGGGGACACTGGAGAGGACCTCTGACAAGGGCCTAGAGTGACAGGACAAGGGGAAATGGCTCCACACTGACAGAGGGCAGTGCTAGATGGGATATTAGGCAGAAAGTCTTGCCTGTGAGGGTTGTGAGGCCTTGGCCATTCTATGTTTTCTCCAAAAACACCTCTTGGAGGGAGGTGAAAAAATGTTATTTTTCTCCGTGAGATGGAAGCTGAAGGACAGTGATGTCCTCAGTGCAGAGCCCAAGTGGCAGCTGAGGCTCAAGGTCAGTGTTTGAATAACAGACCTCTTGGTCAAACACCACTCATCACTGCAGGGCCCAGCAAAGGGCAGGAGCCAACACCAGCAGGAGCAACAGGTACAGCACAGAACAGAGTGTGGTGTGGCTCAGGTAAAGTGATCTTGGGAACACCAAACCAGCACTGTGACCTGCAGCTGCTGACAGACACAAACCCCTCTGACTCTTGGGAACACCAAACCAGCACTGTGACCTGCAGCTGCTGACAGACACAAACCCCTCTGACTCTTGGGAACACCAAACCAGCACTGTGACCTGCAGCTGCTGACAGACACAAACCCCTCTGGCTTCCTCTGTCCGTTGCTGCTCCAACCCTTCCAGCCCCATGGTGGGTGCCAAGAAAAGATTGCTGTGGTTTAACCCCAGCACCACCCAGCCACTTGCCCACCTCTCAGGGAACTGGGGAATGGACTGGAAGAGTAAAAGGCAGGAAGCCCTTGAGTCCAGAGAAGTTAAAACAATAATAATAATTTTTTAAAAATAGTGAAAAGGCAAATAGCAAAGAGAGAGAAATAAACCTCAGGACAGACAAGCAACGCAAGATACATATCAGTGAAGTCACATTATTAAAATAAAGGCTAAAGCACAAGTAGACAGCCATAGGGACTGAGCAAACACTCCCTGCCCCTCACTCAAGGGGCACACTGCCCAAATATCATCCTCCAGAATCTGGGGGCAGGGAGGCCAGAGCACATCAAAAAGGAGCTGGGGAAGGCAAAAAACTGACCCAGCAGCATCTTTCAAACACTGGAAGCCTTGTCCACAAGAGGGAAACATAAGAGAAAAACTGATCAATGAAATGGAAAATGCTAATATGTAAAAAAAACCCCAAACTCATCCTTTCCCAAATAAGACAGTAATAAAAACCTTTCCCAACCTATCTGGAGCAGGAAGCTTACTGGAGTGTTTCAGGCTGAGAGATGAGCAAGGTGTATAAGAGAAGTTAAATTCAGTTTCTGTTCTGCCAGCTAACAAAGCTTAGCAAGGTTCCCACCCAAAACCTTACTCTTACACAGGAGAGACCTGAGAAATTGCTTCAAACTTAAGAACTAATGCATCAATAAAATCACACAATAGTAGGGGATGGGCAAAAGCTGTTCTTGTAATTCAGATTCAACTATATCCATGTCCTTCCTGATACGGTTTGTCCAGGGAAAGCTGCAGAGATTCAATCACTAGAAAGCTAAAACATGAGTTAGAAACTCATGCCAGTGCTTTGCCATCCCATGTCTATCTCAGATCTCCCCTATTGTATTTAAGAACCCCAAACACAATACTTGTCCTCTACTAACAGGAATATCATGAGTGTCCAAAGCCTCTCTAAAACCCAACACATGGTGTGAGACCTTGGCAGCTGAGAAACCAACACACTGAGCTCAGAGGAGAGCAGATGGTTTGATACTCTTCAGTCTTGACCCATTTCTGATAGATGCTCCTTATCTTTAGTTTTGCCTGACATACACACACAGAGTTTCTGAGGTGAGTGGCTCCTGATCCCTACATCCCATTTCCTTGTCATTCCCTGCCTCTCAGCACCAATTCATCATCCCCATGTTCTCAAAGAGAACCTTCAGGATACCAGTGACTGCTCCACATGGGTCTCTGCACACTCTAAGATGAAGTTCAGGAAAAAAGTAATTTCAGGATATGAAACACATTCTTCAGAGTGGGAGGACCTCTTTGGAAGAGCTACTTGCTACATTGGCAGCAGTGACAGTCACAAACTGGACACTGTTACAGAGCCAATGAACAGGAGGAAACAAGCAGTTCAGTTCTGCACACAGGTTTTTTAAAGAGCCTTCAAATAAACCATCAAACGTTTTCCATACTAAGCTGCCACAAGAAAAGCAGGGAGGACAGATAGGAGCAGGTTTCAGAATGGGGGATGGCCACTGGGAGAGCTCCTTGAAAAGCTATGTTGTTAAACATCTACATAAATCAACAGGAAAAGAGGTCAGTAAACCATGATGGATCACTCAGGATTATCAAAATTAAAATAAGTTGCAAGATTTAACAGCAGGATCTTGAGCTCTTACATTATACTGGCAGAGCAAATTCTGTAATAATATTAGCAATAATATTTAATAGAAATATTCAGTCATACAAGCAGAGAGAAGCTTTGGACTCCTCTTGACTGGAAAAAAAAAGATATGGAGTTCAAAAGTAAAAGTATTCAGTCATTCTTTGTGTCATGGATACTGCAGTGAAATTATCAGGCAGCAGATTTAACCATATCTTTTTCAAATAATGATTCTATGCGAAATGCACAGTGTAAACAATCACCAAACAATAGAAACCTTCTCAAAATGCAATTAGATAAATTTGTGAAGAGTTAGCTCATCCAGAAGACTCCACCACGTCTCCAGGATGGAATGGCTGCAATCTCCAGTTAAGGAACCCTTACAGGGAATGGATCTACCTGTTTTGATTTTCACTCTTTTCTCGGGCATCCACTAGAACACACGGCCTAGAGTCAATCTCAGGTGATTTTTCTTACCACTTTTTCTTCTGTGACTCTCCTGCCCAGCTTATTCACCACAAAACCAGCCATTCTCAAAAGGTATAAAAGATGGAATACAAATCTGATTTCAATTTCAGATCAAACCCTCACCTTCCTCCCAGGACCTCTAAGAGTTCAGAACTTCTGTTGATGGTATCTATGAAAGAAAATGCTTCTATCAAGGAGCAGAATTCCTAACAACAGATGGATGCCCCAGGGGTCCCACTGAAGGACAGACAGAGCAGAGTGGATGCAGTTACCTCCATGTCCATCGTAGACAGAGAACATGGCTGTCTCACTGTCCAGCTCAGGGATGCAGTTGTGGGCATCCTGAAAGAGAGAGCAAAGGTCTGAAACAACAGGGATTGCATTAGACCCACAGAAAATCATAGCAACACAAATTTGTTTGGGTTGGAAAGGCCCTCTGAGCCCAACCATTGCCCCAGCACTGCCAACCCAAAGTGCTGTCCCACACCCCCAAAGTGCCACATCCACACTGCTTTTAAACCCCTCTAGGGATGGTGACTCCACCCCTGCCTGGCCAGCCTGTGCCAGGGCTGGACAAACCTTTCCATGAAGAAATTGCTCACAACAGTCAACCTGAACCTGCCCTGGCACAGCTTGAGACTGCTTCCCCTTCTGCTGTCCATGATCCCCACCTGGCTGCACCCTCCCGTCAAGGAGCTGCAGAGAGTGAGAAGGTCCCCCTGATCCTCCTTTTCCCCAGGCTGAACCTTCCCCAGCTCCCTCAGCCATGTGCTCCAGACCCTTGCCCAGCGCCATTCCCATCTCTGGGCAAAGCTCAAGGCTCAACAATCCCACAAGCCATGGACAGAGAACAGCCCTTCTCTCCATAAGGGCTCTGTGGAGCAGCCAGCTTTGAGGAAGGCACCCCTGTGATTTTTACAGCCTGATCTCCTTCCCTATGGCAGGCAAACCCACCTTGGCTATTGCAATGCAGAGCCTGGAACAGATGGCCAGGCTGAACCCTTCTCCTAGGCCCTTCCCCTGCCCAGCCAACCCCCAGACATTCCTTCAATCCAGCCCTCCCCACCTGACACATCCCACACTCCTGCGGTCAGGAAGAACATGTATCCCGTAATACGTTCAACAATGTGATCTTTTCTGTAGTTCATCACCTTCAATGTGCTACAATTGCCCCAAAACACTGGGCTCACTCCAAGACAGCAGTCCCAAATATCTGGATGTGTCCATGCTGCCAGCAACATTCCAAAATTTACACACACACACACACACAACTAGCTCACAGCCCACCAACCACTGAGCTCTACTGCTTTTTTAGGTATGACTCCTTGGATAAGGTCTCTTCACTCTCCAGAGCTGCAGTTTTCTGTAAAAAGAGAACTTTGTTCCTTGCTCAGGAAACAGGAACAGTGAGGTTCAGGGTTTATGCAGCACTCTTTGCAATGGAACTGCTGGCACTGGGATGAAAAGAGCTTCTGAACAGGCAAGTGACCATCTGAGCTCAAAACGAGTAATGACTGAACGGCAATGCAGGAAATTTCCCCAACCCTCACTGGAGAGCAAATGAAAACAGAGATAAACCAAGAAGCAGCATTTTAGTGCTCACCTTGTGAGCAATCACAGAAGCCAGTGAGACAGACAGGGAACCCCCAACACAGTAACTGGGATAAGCCCCAGGTGACCAAACAGCAGTGTAATTAAAGAGATGCAAATGCTACTGCTGCGGAGGAAACCCAGCAGTGGCACCAAAACCAGTCCGTGCTGCCCTTGCTGAGCCCCTCGGGGCCTGTCCTGATCTGTCCCCTCACAGAGCCCCACCCGAGGGCACACGGGCAGGGCTGGGGCAGGGCTGGCACACGGGCAGGGGGGCCTCAGGTCCCAGCACCGGGGCTGTGGGCAGCTCTGCCCGCCCTCCCGCTCGGTCCACCCCGGGGCGCGGGTCTCAGCCCCGGGGCTTGCGGCTCTGCGCCGGCTCTGCCCCCGGGCTCTCCCGCTCCAGCCCCGGGGTTGCTGCGGGCGGCTCTGCCCCCCGCTCCGGCTCCGGAGCGTCTCCCCCCCCCCCCCGCCCGGGGTTGCTGCGGGCTCTGCCCCGCTCCCGGCTCCAGCACCGGGGTTGCTGCGGGCCCTGCCCCGCTCCCGGCTCCAGCACCGGGGCTGCGGCTTCCCGTCGCTCCAGCACGGGGGCCCTGCCCCGCTCCCGGCTCCAGCACCGGGGCGCGGGGCTGCGTCGGCCCTGCCGGGCTGCGGGGCACAGCCCTCCAGCCCGGGGTTCCTGGCACTGCCAAGGCCACCCGGGGTTGCTGCGGGCTCTGCCCGCTCCGCACGGGCTGCGGGTCCTCGCTCCAGCACCGGGGCTGCGGGCCCTGCCGGGGCACACATTCACCACAGCCATGGCCTCCAGGTGCTGCCAGAGCACCCAGCCCTGACCAGGGAGCTGCAGGGACTGCCCTCTCACTGTCATCCCGTGTGCTCAAAGAGCTCACAGAGGTTCCCAAAGTCAGCTCCGGCCACCCTGAGATCCCCCACTCTCCCCAGCTGCCTGAGTGGTTACTGGAACAGTGGTGAAAAACTGTCAGAAACATCAAACACCCAATTCAGCTGAAATGAGCAAGTAAATTAATAAATTAACCTGAGCGCTCCTTTAACACATCTCCACATTTTGAACCAAACTCTTTCAGTTTTTGCAGCAAGGGCTTTTGCCCTAAGCCTGGGAAAGGAGTGAAGCTGCAAAGTGGGGCCGTTGGTGTCTCACTGGGGGGGAACAGCCAAAGCAGGCGCAGAGTTTGGAGAAGCCCCAGCCAAGCACATCCTGTGCCTCCCACTGTATCCCAGAGCACTCCTCTGGATCATAAAACTGACTTCAGCCCTTTTCTTTGTTGCTCCTAGTACCTAACACAATTTGGTTTTGTATCCTTATCCTTGGGGTCCCTCATCTGCCCCAGACATTTCCTTACTCCCAAAGGAACCTCTCTGGACTAAGCTAGAGTGTTTCTTCAGAGCCCTGTATGCCCACCTCACTTGAAGGCCCCTAAAACCCAAGGACAAGGTGACAAAAAGCTCCTTTACACCCAAAAGTCCTGTGTCTTACCAGGTGCACGCTCTGACTGGCCCCACCAACACACACAGAACCACAGCAATAAGCACAAACATTTGCTCAGGGCTTTCTCCAAGCCTTGTAGAAGAGCAAAAGTGCAACTTTTGAACAGGAAGAGAACGACAAAACAAAACAAGGTAAGACAGCAGAACACAGAGTGCTGGAATGCAAGAAAACTGACTGCTCAGCTGTGTGTAAAACACACATTTCTCTCCCAGAAATCCCATTTCTCTCAGGCTCAGAAGCAATCGGCAGCAGTTCAGCTCCTGCCATCTGCTTGTTTCTTGGGATAACCCAACTAAACCACATCCACACTGATGGCCTCAGTGCTGCCTGTGCCAGCAGGGATAAACCAGAGGTGCTGGGTAGTGCAGAACCCACACCTGCAGCTGGGGGCCTCGCCCAGCCTCTGCTCAGGTACCAGGGACTGCCCCAGGGAAGTGAAGGCAGAGTCCTGTCCCTGCTAGGGGAGGGCTGAGTGACCCCACCACACCATAAACCAGGGTCACTCTGCTCTCCCTCATCCCAGCCCGGCTCCCTGAGACACCCCAGCTCTGTGCAGGGGGTGCTGGGTCCCCCACACACCCCAGCTCTGTGCAGAGGGGTGCTGGGTCCCTGAGACATCCCAGCTCTGTGCAGAGGGGTCCCTGAGACACCCCAGCTCTGTGCAGAGGGGTGCCAGAGCTGCTTACACACACGTTAATCCCTTGGAGGTCACACTCAGTACCCCAGCAGTGTCCCTGTGCCACTGGCAAGGAGCACTCAGACCCTGCCAGCCAGTTCCACACACATCCTCTGAGGGAATCTCAGGAGCACAGGCACCTCAGTGTACATCTCAGCTCCAGTTCTGCACCTTCTACCCGAGAAGCAGAGCCCAGGGCTGCACACACAGAGAGGAAGAAGCACCTCTGGTCACTGATTTGTCACCTGTGTGACTGCTGTTGCACTCCAAGAAGCAGTGAAATGTCTGACAAAATGGCTTAGAGACCTAGATCAGCAAAAATTCAATGTCTGACAGCCTGAACGAACATCCTCTCCAAAGCAGCCACAGGGCTATGAAGCAAACACTGAGAGATGCACCTGGGGTGGCTGCAGGGATTAATCCTCACTGAATTCAGCTGTCAGCTGGCTGCCCCAAAGGGAAAACAAAGCAGCACATTACTGGTACTCACAGAGGGTCTGAAGCTCACAGACCTGCAGGGCCGGCAGCCCCACAGTGCCCTCACACCAACCAAGAGCCTTAAGGGCAGTTCCTGCAGCCTCCTACACTGGGGAGACGTGGGCAAACACCTGGAACCTCAGCCAGGTGTGGGTCTGGGGCAGCTCATCTGCACACAACGAGCCCAGCAAAGCCAGGATTGGCAACAGGAGACTGAGAGCAGCCACGAGAATTCTTCCTACAGATTTCCCTATAAATAAATAAAAACGGGGAGGAAGCACAGCAAGGCACCAACACTTCATTTCAGGGGAGAAAACCAGGCATTTCCCCTGAGAATTTCCCACCTGCTTTCACTCAAACGCTCCTTCCCTTCGTTTTTTACTCCGAATTCCTCATTTCTCGCAGGGACGCACCCCGCCGCACGTGTTCCCCAGCGCACGGGGAGACTCCCCACGCAGAAGCCAGAACACGCGGCTGCCGTGCGGGATTCGGGAAGGGCTGGGGCGGCGCCGGGAGAGGCAAAGTGCCCCTGCCGGCCTCGTGAGGGAGGCACGGGGTGACCGAGAGCCCCAGACTCCCCGCCGGTGGGGGCAGGAGCCCGAGGAGCGCCGGGCGCCGACGCCGCCGCCCCGCCAGCCTCACCCCCTCACCTCCATGGAGACGCGCCATCCCTGCATGGCGCTGAACCCGAACTGCAGCGGGCGCGGCCCGAGCCCGGCGCCGTCCCCGGAGCTCTTCACCGTGTTGGGCTGCGACAAGTAGGCGCCCATTGCGGCCGCGGCGGCCTCGGTCGGCGGGGACCGGACCGGACCGGGGGGCGCGGGCGGACTGCGGAGGCGGCGGGACCTCGCACCGGCGGGCGGCGACCGGAAGTCGCGCGGCCGGAAGCTCGGCGGCCGGAAGCGCCGACCATAGAGGCGCGGCTAGAGCGGCACGCGGCCCGCTCCGCCCCGGGACTACCTACACGGCCCGCAGGCGGCTTCGACCTGCCCTGAGGCTCCTCCGGGGGAACAGCGCACTTGGGACCAGCGGTGCCGCCGCCAGCCGGTGCCGCGGGCAGCCGGTGGTACAGATAAAACCGCGCAGACTCACAACTGGTAGAATTATTGCCCAGCCCCTCTGTATGAGGGCCCTTTGCGCACACAGCGCCTTTTATAGGCTGAGTCACGCCCACCGGCCAATCAGCGACTCCGAGGACATCCTCTCGCTATCTCATTGGCTGTTTCACGGGGTTGCCCCGCCCCATTCACGATCTTTCACGGCCCTTCTCGCAGGGCGCCCCCTGCCGTGACGCACTGGGGGCCCCGCCCGCCGGCCATTGGCGGGTGCTGACGTGCCGCTCGCGGCGCTGATTGGCTGCGGCAGAGGCCCCACCCCGCTCGGCGCGTTACGCAGCGCGGCGGTTGCGGCGGGGCCGTGCTCGGGACTGGGAGGTGCTGCGG
The DNA here is from genome assembly GCF_901933205.1 of Camarhynchus parvulus. Taxonomy (NCBI): domain Eukaryota; kingdom Metazoa; phylum Chordata; class Aves; order Passeriformes; family Thraupidae; genus Camarhynchus; species Camarhynchus parvulus. Next base: position 112,999,750 of record NC_044573.1, on the reverse strand, counting down.
GCCCGGTAAGTGCGCGGCTCCCACCCCTCGCCCCCTGCCTCGCCCTGGGACCGGCTGGGTCGGGCGCCGCTGGCAGGCCCGGGGCGTGGCCTCGGCTGACAGGCCCGGCGGGCGCGGCCCGGTCCGGCCCGGTGGGCCCGCCCCGGCCTGGCGCCTCACGGAGCGCGCCTCTCCCGCAGGGTGTGCGACCGCAGCATGTCGGAGGGCGAGTCCAAGCAGGTGCCCAGCAGTGGCTCCGACCCCAAGCCGGAGCCCGCCTCGTCTGGCCCGGGGATGACCTCGGTGTCTGCGCCGGTGACTTCCGCGGCGCCCCCAGAGGAGGAGGAGGAGGAGAGCGAGGACGAGTCCGAGATCCTGGAGGAGTCGCCGTGCGGCCGCTGGCAGAAGCGGCGCGAGGAGGTCAGTGCCGGGAACCGGTTCCCGGAGCGGGGCTGCGGGGAAGCCCGGGCGGCGCCCGGCGGGCGCTCGTCCCGCTTCCCCCCCCAATCCCCGGTCCTCCTGCCACCTGTTCCCGGGACAGCCCGGCCCCGCAGGGGGGGCCCGCCGCGCTCCCGGGAGGCGGGGAGGCGCGTGGCCCATCTCCTGCCTCCCGGCTGCCGTTCCTCGGCCCGGAGCGTGCGGGCTGGAGCGCGGCCGGGGATGTGTGCCCTGCCGCAGGCCGCTGTCACGGCCAGCTGCTGCTGCGGAGCGGGGAGTGGCTCCGGCCCTCCCGGTGAAAGATTCACCGATCTTTCTGGGAGCGCTGAGGAGCAGTGACTGGACAGCTCTGGGTGTTCTCTGGGGAGTGGGTGTACCTGCTGCCGAGGTGGCCAGGTGCTTGAGCCGGTTCCCCGGGCTCCTCAGCTTTGAAAGCTCACTTTGCTTTGTGGTCTGCAGGCAGGATGCAGCGCAGTCAGCTCTCACAGCCTTGTTCCTCGGCCTGTGCTGCCCTGCCCGCCCTCAGTGCCTGTGCTGGCAGCGTGCTGTGTCAAGGCACAAGGAGATTAGATCGTGCTGTTTGGGACCTCTCCTTTTTTCCGCTCGTTGCTGGGCTCTGTTTTTCTTCCTGGGGGCTGTCTGCACGAACTGGTTTCTGCTCTGTGCTGGCACGGTGCCTCTCCCCTGGCTGGGCAGGCTGTGCAGCCCTGGCAGGTGCTGACAGCCACACAGCGTGCTGCAGCACAAGTGCTGATGGGGCTTTTCTCAGCCAGCTCGGACTGAGCACAGGGGTTTGTCTGCTTTGTCCACCACTTCGAAAAGGGCAGTGCGAACCCTGGGGGTGGTGAGAGAGTCATTTGTTCTGATGTAAATTTGGAGGTCAGAGTATGGTCAGGGATTCCCTGCCGTTCTTCACCTTTGCTTGCTGAGGGCTGTCATGGTTTGGTTTAATGTGAGCCAAACGCTGGCTTGGTGTGCTCAGGATGTGCCTGTTCTGGTGTGACTCTGCAGATTGGTTACAAATGTAACTTTAACAGGAAAAAAAAAGTTTCCTTTTTCTCTGTTTTTAAAGAAGTGTGAATGTCTGGCTGTGTCCTTCACAATATATTCCATACCTGAAGTGCTTTATCTCTTGCTCTGCACTGAAGGGGCACATGGTGGAGAACAAAGCTGGTTTGTTTGTGTTGTCTTTTCAATGTTTTATTTAGTGCTGATCATTTTGACACAAAGAGACACAGGGTTTTCTATGCTCTCCTACACCACAAGTAACATTTGGGAGGCTCTAGTGTTTTCTTTGGATTTCAGTACGTTCTCAACAGACGAACGAAATTAATTGACGTTTCGGCGTGGCTAAATGATTGTCTTATGGCTTCAGGTTGCCACTGTGGAGGTCAGAGCTCTGCTGTGCCACCAGAGGCTGAGGGATGGGCGTTGGGGCCCCAGAACACATTATCGCTGGCTGATCTGGGTGAGCTCAGGGCTGCTGCTGCTGCTGGAGCCTTCGCTCAGCACAGACGTGTGTCTGGCTGGGAGCAGCCTCAGCTACAGCTGACCCTGCAGTGCAATCCTGCTGTGTCTCTGGATTTCACATGTGAATTTATGTCTCAGTCAGCCCCCAGCTTGTGGAGAGGCTTTTGTTGCCTGAACTGCATGACAGCAGACTCTCTTTGCTGTCATAATCATTTGGGCTGATCTGCTCTCTGGAGTAAACTCTGGCACTGCAGATGTCCTGACCTGTGGTTTATTTGGTGTAACAGCTGTGCTGAGCGTCCCAGAGCAGAGTGCCCTTTTTACTCAGTCCACACTGGTTGTTCCTGTCTGTGCAGTGTGTTAACAGGCTCTTACTCACTACCGCTCTCTGGGAGATGGTGTTACTCTGTGGAAAAAGCGTTTGCCGACCTTTTCCCAGTGATGCAATCCCGATGTTTTATTATGGCAGTGTCTGCTGGATGTGGGATGAGCTGGCACCGTGGAAACAATGAGACATGATAATCTGGAGAGGAATGGGTGCACACACATGATTGAGACAGCGTGTTCTGCCTCTGCTCTGATACTTCCTATGTGTGACATCCTTTCCTGCCTGCTCCGAGTGCTGTGCTCCGGGTATAGGTTTTGAAATGTAATGGCCTCGCTTTTTATTTATTTATTTATTTATTTATTTTTAAGATAGTTTTACCATCCATGAGCAATGCACTCGCTGCAGCAGAGGTGGAGCTGTGCAGACAGTGCAGGGAGGGGCAGGCTGGCTGTGCGCCGGGGATGTCACTGCCTGCTTACCGGAACGAGCAGCTCTCGGCGGGACGGTGCCCGCGCCGCCGGTCCCGGAACGGTGGCGGGGCCAGGACGGCCCGCGCTGGCCGTGCCGGCCCCGCACGCCCGGGCTGCCGCTCCCGGGGAAAGCAGGCTATAGCCCTCGCTAGCGCCCGCGGCCTGTCCGGACCGGAACCGGGACCAGAACCAGAACCAGGGCCGGTCCCGGGGCACCGCGGGGCAGGGCCGGGGGCCAGGGCGGGGCCCGCGGGTCGGCCTCGCCAGCCAATGACCGGTGGCGCGGAGCGTTACATCACCGCCGGCGGCTTCCATTGGCTGCGGCCCGCTCTGGCCACGCCCCGGGGCGGCCACACCCTCGGGGTTGCGCCGGGCACGGGGAGGGGAGCGGGACCGAGCGGAGCTGAGCCGTGCCCACTAACGGAAACACACCGGCTCACAAGGGGGAATGCTGCGGGAACAGGGCTGAGCGGGGACAGGAGCGGGGCAGCGCCGGCCCGAGCGGCACCGAGCGGAGCTGAGCCGTGCCCACTAACGGAAACACACCGGCTCACAAGGGGGAATGCTGCGGGAACAGGGCTGAGCGGGGACAGGAGCGGGGCAGCGCCGGCCCGAGCGGCACCGAGCGGAGCTGAGCCGTGCCCGCTAACGGAAACACACCGGCTCACAGGGGGGAATGCTGCGGGGACAGGAGCGGGGCAGCGCCGGCCCGAGCGGCACCGAGCGGAGCTGAGCCGTGCCCGCTAACGGAAACACACCGGCTCACAAGGGGGAATGCTGCGGGGAACAGGAGCGGGCGGAGCGCAGCCCTGCAGAAAGGGACCACAGGGACCGGGTGCTGGGCGGCAGCAGCTCGGCTGGAGCGAGCATGTGCCCTGCATTGAGAGGGCAAACCTCATCCAGGCGGGAGCAGCGTGGGACGGCACGGAACCCTATCCTGGGACTATTATACACAGCAGAGCCAGATGTTCATGAGAGGGGATACTCCCTCTGTAGGTATTCTCCCTGGGATCAAGGGCAGGACACCAGGGAACGGCTCCAAGCTTCATCTGGGGAGGCTTAGGCTGGACAAGAGGGAGCATTTCCTTACGAGAGGGTCACACCTGCCCCAGGCTTCCCAGGGAGGAGATTGGTGCTTCAGGCTTGTCTGTGTCTGAGGCATTTGGACAATGCCCAACATGCTGTGTCATGGGCCAGCCCTGATTGGGTTGAACAGTGGAACCAGGAAATCTGTGGAGGTCCCTTCCAGCTGGCTATTCTGTATTCTATTCCTGCTTAAATTTCAGATATAAAAAAGGATTGAGTGTTGAGTTCATTGATTGTAATTCTTTCTATAAACAGGGAGCTTCTGTAGTGCAATGAGTGTAATTCCCATGAAAGTTCAGAGTAGTTTTAATAAAATCAAATGCTTCTATGACATTTTAAACTAGGAACCCTTTTTAACAAGATGGAAAATGCTTGTGTTCCCCATATTCCATTTTTTGTGGAACATGGAGAAGTACCTGTGGTTCCTGCAGTGTTGTGGATTGTGCTGCTTTCCTCCCAGAGCTGAATCTGGCTCTGGGATTGTGCCCACATCCCTGGTTTCTCTCCTGACCAGCGCACAGGTGAGCCTTTACAGAGTGTCTTGTCCCGTGGCTGAAGCACAGGGCAAGGCCTCACAGCGTGAGGGCAGGGTGGTCACAGGGCTGGTGGGGTCTCCCAGCCTGTGCTCACCTGGCTCTCTTGTGCTTGCTGTCCCTGAAAACCTAACCCCTCTCTTTCTGCTGCGCTGCTGTGGCGGGACATTTCCATTTCCTCCTTGCAGGCAGCATGATCATAGCTTACTTTTCTTGGGTTGTCCAAGTGTCTCGAGAATTATCTGCTGTGCCTCCTAGGAATAGAAACTTCCTAATGGAGCAGGATTGCAGCACCACATTAGCAGGTCAGGTTTAGCCTCCTGAAACTGAGAGCTCCGTGCCTGCTGTCCCTGCTGGAAGCTACATGGATGACACATAGCAGGAAGAGCTGTGCACTGCTGCAGCAGAATCTTTATTTTCAGCCCAGCGTTAATAGCATTTGGCTTGGCAAGCTCATGTGAGTAGGAGAGGCTCAGCCCCTCCTCGATGGCCAGGTCCTTGGGTTTGCTGTGTGTCAGGGCTGTCTGTTGACCAAGTTTCTCTCTGTACGTGTTCTGGGGAGGAGAACACTGTGTGACTGTGTGAGCCAAGGCTTTATAAGAAGTACTTTGTTGACATCTTTGTAGTGTACTTTGGAGAGAAGGAGTCCGTGTCACGTGCGTGTGGGCACAAACAGGTCCACTTTTCAGGGTGTGTGTGTGTGTCTGTCAGGGTGAGGAGGGCAGAGGCCTGGGCCTGGCTGCCTGTTCTGGGGGCTCCTCACGAGGCTCAGCCTGCTCAGGGCAGTGCTGCTCTCATCCAGTGCTGCTGCACTCTTCAGCCTGGCACTTAGAGCAGAAGAGGCAGAAAATGGGAGAATGAGCACTGATGTGTGCTTAAATACCTTTGCCTTTTCCCAGAGAATGTGCCAGGCTCCTCAGGAGCAGTGGGAGAACCCTGTGCTGCTCTTGCAGCCCTGCTTGTGTTCTGTCCATCATCTGGAAACTTGACCTGTGCTGTCCTGTACAGGGGCTGGGCACCTCTGCCATGGACTCTGGAGTGTTGAGGGGGATTTTTGGGGTGGCTAAAGGGGACGTTTCAGTTCCTGATAGCCAAGGGTGACCTTGTGGCTGATTGTTGCTCTGTGGCTCATGTGTTACTAACTCACTTGCGGATCAGCTGCCGGACTTTCCCCTGCTGCACTTTCCGTGTTCTGCCCCACTTCAGTGGCTGCTGAGATCAAGATGTTCCTTTCTGCCTTATCTCTGGGCACATGCCTCATGTGTCAGTGTGCTGTGCATGCAGTGGTTGCCACGTTGAGTAATTGTTGTTTTTCTGTCTGGGGTTTTTCACCCTGGGATGAAAGCTGCAGACCTTCACAGCTTCCTCTAGGGTGGCATGCAGACTGTGACAGCGTGATGGGCTGAGTTCCCTCTGGGCCTGGCTGTCAGCTCAGGAGCAGAGCTCAGGGAGCAGAGTTTGACAGTGTGCACGTGAGTCAAGTCTTGCCGTTCTTCAGTGGATGCTGGAAGTTTAAAAATTCCTTTAGCAGCACACTGCCATGAGTTTGGTTCTCTTTTTTCTGTGGAAGATCTGTCTGTCATTTGGATTGGCACTCCTCAGCTGTTGATGGCTGGATGTTACAGCTCGATTTCAGGCTTATAGATGCTCTCTGTAAGAGATGCTGGAACTATCCAATGTTTAGAAAAGAGCTGTGATTCATGAGGACCTGAACTCAGACAGGAACTGAAACACTGGGTCTGCTGCATTTTTATCTCTTTGTTGTCTTCGCACTTCTAGGGGGAGTCTCAGTTGCTTGAATAATTTTCCATTTGAAGGCAGTTTGTGACTTTTGTACCTCTGGATTTACATTTCTTCAAGGGGACAGAGTGCAGGATTCTTGGAGAAAAATGCTAACAGACTGAGTGTTTGGATTCTGGGATGCTGGAGCCTGATTTTTCTCAGCCTCTGTTGTGATTGGAAAGAAACTTGCTGAGGTAGTAAAAGATAAGCACCAGTCCTCCAAGCAAGCTGGCTCTTAGAGGGCTGCCAGCTCCCTGACAGGCTTTGACAATGGGTCTGGTTTTTTTCCAGTTGGTGCAGAAAACTAATGCCATGCTGTAGTTTTTATAGCATTCCTTGACCACAGGGAAGGTATTAAGAAGAAGGGAGTTTGTGAAGCCTTTTAACATTTTTTTTGGCTCATGTGGGGGCTTCCTGAAAGAAATGAACCCTTGGGAAGTGCCAGAAAGAGCTGAGGGGCACTCCAGGGTGCAGAGGGGGTTGAGCATTTGTCACAGCCCCGTTGTGTCCTTGCTCACAGGCTGTGACGGACAGCTGGCACTCGCTCCTTGCAGCAGTGGCTGGAGCAGGGCTGCCTGGCTGCTGCTCTCCAGAGCTCCTGGGAGGTTGCAGGGGCTGGGCTGCCTGCAGCTGAGCCATGGAGTTCCCTCTGCATTCCTTACAGAGCTGTTCTAAAAATGCCGTGGTCTGCAGCAGCGCCAAAGCCTGCCCGGGTCAGCCCTCCGTCTTGGGAAGCCCAGGCAGGCATCGTGGTGTCCTGGCAGCTGCCACAGCTTTGGTGGAGCTTAGACTGACTGGGGAGAACCTTCCTGCTGGGCCAGCAGAGGGGAGAGGCTGTGTGAGGCTCTGACTCCTGATCCTGCCTGCAGGGAGGTGCCTGGCAAATCCTGATGGACAGAGGCACAGCCAGACCTGGGTGAGCCGTGAAAGCGTGGTGCTCCTCAGGCATCCCGTGGTGCTCTTCAGGCATCCCACGGTGCTCTTCAGGCATCCCGTGGTGATCTTCAAGCATCCCATGGTGATCTGACATGGATGGCAGGACAGCTGTATCCTGTTTCTCTTTATCAGTGCTCAGGAAAAATCCCATTTCAGGTGTCTGGTACCTCCCTCCCAGGCCCTCTTTCTCTGCAGAATCCAACCCCAAGGCCTCTTGTCCCAGCTCTGGCTCATCTGGTGTGAAGGTTGCTTGCAGATGTGTGTGCTTGCCTGTGCACGTACGCAGAGATTGAGAAGCACATTGGAAAACAATTTGAAAAATAGTTTAACAGAAAGACAGTACAGGTGATGGTGACAAGGCTGAGGGCTTGGCTTGACAATTGTCTTGATCGTTCTTTTTGCGTACTTTTGGAAGTTCCCTCAAACATCCCATGAATTCCTGGTTAATTCAGTAATCAGAATTAATTCCTGATTAATCAGTAATTCAGAATTACTGATAATCTCACCTTCCAGCCATTTTTACTTCTGACATCTTATGGCAGACAGCTTTGCCATTTAGAGATGTGTGTCAAGATCAGGTGTTCATGGTCCTGTTCAAAATATGCTGTTTGCTCACCTCATTGCCTGCTTTCTCCAGTATTATCAGAAAACACGAAACAATAACTTTTCCTTAGTGTTTCATGTGGCTTTGGGGGTTGTTTCCAAGACTGATACTTCCACAGTATACCAATTTTTATGGCATTTTCTGTTCAGAGTACTGATCTTTGAACCCCTCCTGCATGATTGATGCTGTTCAGAGTTACCTGCAGTGATTTGAAGGTTTCTCTGCCAAGTGAAAGTACCACAGAAGAACAGGATGGGCTATAGCAGACTGGGAATAGCTCACATGGAGTTTGTCCTGTCTGGTTTTCCCTCTCTCCTTGGAGTGTCACACTGCTGGCACTCTTTCCCAGTGCAGTTACCAAAACCTTCCTGATGAACTGTCTGAATGGGCTTATTCATAGATATTGAGGTTTCTTCCACACTCCTTTGTTTATTTTGCTGTGCTGTTTCTGTTTCCCTTTGGGAGTTAGGGATGAAGAATCATTGCCTCTTCCTCCTGCCACAGACCAGCTCAGCGTGACTGAGCTCTTGGACTCCACTGGATTCCTTGTTTGTTTTGAAGCACTGAGTGGAACTGAGCACTCCTCCCTTTGGTCTTGCAATTCGTATTCATTTCTGGTATCCATTAAATAGATGGAATGATGCCTCTTTCCCTCTGGGATAGTTGGCACTGGTGGGGCACACCTCAAATCCTGGGGGCAGCTCTGGGCCCCTCTGAGCAAGAGAGATATCGAGGGGCTGGAGAGTGTCCAGGGAAGGGACATTGAGGGGCTGGAGTGCCCAGAGAAGGGGACACTGAGGGGCTGGAGAGTGTCCAGAGAAGGGGACACTGAGGGGCTGGAGAGTGTCCAGAGAAGGGGACACTGAGGGGCTGGAGAGTGTCCAGAGAAGGGACACTGAGGGGCTGGAGAGTGTCCAGAGAAGGGACATTGAGGGGTTGGAGTGCCCAGAGAAGGGGACACTGAGGGGCTGGAGCGTGTCCAGGGAAGGGAATGGAGCTGGGAAGGGAATGGAGCCCCAGGAGGGGCTGAGGGAGCTGGGAAGGGGCTCAGCCTGGAGCAAAGGAGGCTCAGGGGGGACCTTGTGGCTCTGCACAAGTCCCTGCCAGGAGGGGACAGCCAGGGGGGGTCAGGCTCTGCTCCCAGGGAGCAGGGACAGGACAAGGGGAAATGGCCTCAGGCTGGGCCAGGGCAGGCTCAGGGTGGGTATTAAGGAAAACTCCTTCCTTAAAGCTATGTCCAGTCTTGGCACAGGCTGAGCAGGGCAGGGTGCAGTCCCCATCCCTGCAGGGATTTAAAAGCAGTGTGGATGTGGCACTGTGTGGGATGGGTTAGTGGTGGCCTTGGCAGTGCTGGGGGAGTGGCTGGACTCGATGATCTGAGACTGCTTTTCCAATCTCAGTGACTGTATCCAGAGGAGTGCTGTTTCTATTCAAAGTATCTTGACTCCTGTCATACTTTTGTGCTTTTGTAAACTGCTGATCTGCTGCCTGGGGAGTTTCCTGGTGGGAGTTTGTAGTTAGGTCTGTCCTGCAGTGTGGAGTTCAGCCAGAATTGTCAGAGTGCTTTTGGAGAGGCTGGATGGCCACTGGGTGACAGCCTGTAGAGCGGTGGTGTGACACAGGCAGGGTGTGACACTGCCACTGGGTGACAGCCTGTAGAACAGTGGTGTGACACCGTGCAGGGGTTCCAGACTTGTCCCTTTCCTGTAGAGCACATGCAGCCCTGGCTGGCAGGAGGGCTCCATGCAGGCTGTTCTGGCTCCCAGCAGGGCTCAGCTGTGCAGGCCAGCACAGGGCAGGACCCATGGCACGTGACAGGGACACTCACAGTGTCAGCTTTGGCCTGGGTTTGGGCACAGCAGCTCCTGAGCTGGTGCAGTGAAGGTAGGAGTGAGGGAGAACCTCAGCACATGGAGGACTTTCAGCTCTGTCTTTAAATGGTCCAGATGTGTGCCTTGGGTTAACAGACTAACTTCTTGCTGATGCGTTTGATCCTATTACTTGTTGCAGCATGTCTGGAAGAACCAATTACTGTATTGCTGATGGTCAGATTGTCTTTTCCTTACAGTTTAGTTGCTGCATGAGGTGGTCTGTACAGCCATGGTAATAATCAATACCTTCCTTTCCTTGCTGCTGTTAAATTACACTGGTTATTTTAAATTTCTTGTTGAATTAAAGCCTTTCAGCTTTTCACTACCATGACTGTAATTGCCAAGGCCAATGTGTCAGTTTAATTAAAACATGAAGTAGCATTGTTTCTTTGCTTTGGTGGATTTCTTTTCCCTTTGTCTGCAGTGGACCTGACGTTCTTCATTGTGTTGCATTCTGGATTAGGCCTCAGATCCCAAAGAGCCCTTTTTGTTCAATTTCTATTGGTAAATTTGCTGCTTTTAGTTTCCCCGCAGCTCAAAGAGAAGTTGAGCTCCTCATGGCCCAGCTGCTGGCTCTGGGGGTCTCTTATCTCTAGTCCCAACCATTTCCCAGGTGGCTGGACAGAGCTTTCTCCTTTCTCTGGCTTAAACAAGTGACCAGGGAAACTGGGTAACACATTCATGCTGCTCTGAACCAGACCTGGGGGTTCTTGTGGGAGTGGAGCCTGGTGAGCTGCCACTGCCCAGCTCTTTTTCAATGTGCAAGTCCATTCTGTACTGATACCCTAGTGGACTTTTCCCCAGGCTTATACCTTTTATCCCTAGATTGTAAATAATCACTGTGACTTGTGATTTAGGCTGTTGTTATTTTTTGTTTAATTGACAGATCATGTGAACTACAGAATGGCTCTCCAAAAGTCTGTGCTCTTTCAGCAACAGATACACAGATGTTTGAGAGCTATAGAAAAAATATGCATTGGACAATGGAATAACTTTCCAAAAGGAAATTTAACTTCCATACTTTTTCCCCCTTGGAGCTGCTGTGACACTTCACCTATACTCTTTTAAGTACTTGAAATTCTTGTTGAGTTTCCTTGCCTTTTGCTTACGGGGACTCAGAGCTGTGTTTGTACTTCTGTAGTGCAGAGCTGCTTCCTGTGCTGTGCTGCAGAAATTGGGGCTGAGCTGGGCTCAGGACACTTCCTCCTTCGGAGTGTAGAAGCTGCCTGCTCTGGGGCTGTCTGGGACAAACACCAGAGTAATAAATCGTCTCAATGCTTTCTGAGGGTTCAGGATTCTGCTTTGCCGAGCATGGGAAGGGACGTGCAATAGGGCTTTGGCAGGCAGGAGGAATCTGCTGTTGCCTTTCAGTTATCTGTCTGCATTTTTCCCCTTTTGCTCTTCTCCCCAGGCTGTTGAGTCTCCTGAGGAGCAGAGTTGCCATGGGTGATGTCAGCTGGGTTTGGTGTCCTGAGTCATATCTGGTGCTCTGGGATATCACCTATGAGTCATGGAAATCATTTATGCTCAGGGAGCTTGGCCACAAGTGGGAGATGTGACAGGTCCACAGCCCCAGCTGCATTACTGGGGCAGATTTTCAGCTGGTACTTGAGGATTTACTCAATCCAGTAAAGCTGGGTGCCTTTAACTGTTGGAATCCATCATTGAGGTGTTGCTGTGAACAACAGCAGGTGGGATGAAGAAGGAGAATCCAAAGGGATGCAGGGACACTGGGTGTCAGTGTGGTGGCTGTTACCTTGTCCTTGCACTTCTCACACACACCTGCCTTTCTGCTGCCTTGGGCTTCTTTAACCTTCCCTGAAGGTAAAGCCTTTTGCCATTCAGCTTTAGTAATTGTGCTGGGTGATTTTATGCTGTCATCCCCAAGATATTAGTTATTCTAAAATTTGAAGAAATAAATCTTCTATCCTTAATTCTTTTTATTCCTTCAGCTTTCTTTAATGATGTAACATAACAGGCCTGGCCTGTTGGTATCAGTGTGTTTATATACATATATATATACATTTAAAAAATCAAGTTTTTAGGGTCAATATGAACGCCTTCCTAAACCAAATCTCAGTCCTTTTACCCCTCAGTTATGTAGGCAGCTCCAGTGGAAGGAAGTGGGTTGGTTCATACTGGGCTGTCACCTCCTGTGATGATTTTCCATAGCTGTCCTCTGTAGCTCAGGCTCTCCTTGTGTAATTATAGCCTGTACCTCTTATTCCTGCCTGTGCCACGCCTTGCAGCTGGCTGCTTGTGTCATTCTCCTTTACTGCTGAGTTTACTGCCAGAGAAGTCTGTATCACTCTGCTTTTACTGTGCTTGGCACCCTTTGTCCCTGCAGTGTCACCTGCAGTGCCAGAGTATTAAATGTCATTGGGCCTGTTCAGAGTCCCTTGGGAGATCATAAAGAATCCCACCTGTGTTGGTGACCTGTCCCTCTGTGTGGTCAGGCTATGGAGGGAGTAGAATGGAATGGAGTAACTCAGCTGGAATGATGAAATTGGGTAAATTTGATCATGGGAAAGTGGCTGCTAAGGGAGAAGGGATTTTTGAGGGAGCTCTTATATAAGGTGAGAAGTTTCCAGCAGTAGGATGCTGATGGGGTCCCTAGTGAGGGAAGAGAAGGTGACACAGTATAAGAAGGAGGAGCTCTGAAATGTTTTGGAGGTGATAGAAGATGAGTCTGGATTTGCCAGGTCACCAGCACCAGCCCTGCCTGAGTTCAGGGGGTGTTGGGACAGTGCTCTTAGACACAGGGGGGGATTCTTGGGGCTTTCCTGTGCAGGACCAGAAGCTGGACTGCAGTGGTCCTTGGGAGTCTCTTCCAACTCAGGTTGTCCTGTGGATCTGTGAAGTGATTCTTGGTGTGTAGTCAGCAGATGGGAACAGTAATGATTGCTGGTTGACAATTAAAAGGTGAATTCTATCTTCTTGTCCTCTCTAAGTGCTTTGAATCCAGTGCAGTGGGATATCCACCATGACTGTGACTGCTGTGTGCCTGTGAAGTTGCCTGGCAAAGGCATTACAGTGAATGCCATGGATGCTGGATGAAAGAGACCGTGTTATCTTTGAATGCTGCTACATATCTGAAGAACAATGTTACAGAAAACTTTGCTGCTGGGAGCAGGGTTCACCTCTGATCTCTGCAGCTCTTTCAGCCTTATGTCCTCCCGCAGCCCTTGCCATTCTCGCGCTGGGCTCCAAACTCTCAATCCCCCCTTACCTTGCTGCTTTCTGAGTGCTCATCTGTGTCTTTAATATGTGTGGATGTACTTGTGCTGGGTCAATGTTTACAATTATTAACTAAAGAAGTTACTCTCGTGGTTTCCCTTGTGTCATTGGTTCCCACCTCTGAAGCTTCAGCTTTCCCCTTGTTCCTCTCTGCTTTGATTGAGTTTCAGATGTCATCACCTTTCAGAGGATTCCTTCACAAAGTTGTATCTGAGTTATTGAGACATTTCTGTATCCCTTTTGTGTTGTTGGAGTGGTTTTTTTGTGGTGGAATGACCTGCAGGTGTCCTTAACCATGAAAATCTAATATATTGTTGGTGGAAGGCAGCTTTGCTGCAACACAGCGTTTGTGCACACAAGATTTTCCCCTCAGTGTGCTCAGGACTTGCTGCTCACATGCTCTGCAGTGACTCATGTTTGGGATATGCCCTGTTCCAAGATACATGTGCAGATCCTGTCCTAGAATCCTCATTTAATTAAAAGTTAATGAGCAGAGTCGATGATTTTCCAGGGAGTGCTGCATGGCAATGGTCAGGTGTGGCTCACAGGTGCTCACAGGTGTCTCCACCCTTCCCTGCAGGTGAACCAGCGCAATGTCCCGGGCATTGACAGTGCCTACCTGGCCATGGACACCGAGGAAGGCGTGGAGGTTGTCTGGAATGAAGTTCAGTTTTCTGAGCGGAAGAACTTCAAGCTTCAGGAAGTGAGTTGATGTGTCTCCCAACAGGATGTGAGGAGCGTACCCTGCCCTGGGGTGGGATTATGGATACTTTTTGTGTTGATTATTGGCTGGGTTTGAAAGGCTGTGCTGTCCAAATGTAGCAAATTTGGCTTAAGCCTGGCCTGTATAGGAAATGTCCTGGAAGACTGTTGTGCTATTTCCATGAGCCCTTGTGTTCATTTAGACTTGGCAATCAAACCACACTCTGTGAGATGCAGTGCAGAAGGAAATGGGGTCCTGCCTGTTCTTAGCATAGGGGCTTGACATACACATTAGTGTTTGAGGGGACCACAACCCAAGAAGAAAGAAGGATATTTGGTGTGGTCTCTGATATGACATGTTTTTGTCTTTCTGATGTTAAGGAAAAGGTTAAAGCAGTGTTTGACAACTTGATTCAGCTGGATCATCTCAACATTGTGAAGTTCCACAAATACTGGGCTGATGTAAAAGAGAACAAGGCCAGGGTAAGTGCAGCCACCAGGCTGTTGGGTTCTCATTGTTAGCTAATTAACAAGGTGGAGGGTAACGTGTCCTGCTGCTTCACAGGTGATCTTCATCACTGAGTACATGTCTTCAGGGAGCTTGAAACAATTCCTGAAGAAGACAAAGAAAAACCACAAAACTATGAATGAAAAGGTAACTCTTGTTTTCTGTGTGACCATCATTCTTTAGAGCCATCAGCCCCTGGAAAGCCCTTTCAGCAGAGGATCCCAGAGAGAACTGGTGATAACACATTGCTGCAGCTCCCCTGTGTCCCTGTAACTGAGGTCAGCTGCAGGTTCTCTGGGACAGCAGTTCTGTGCTGGCTGCTTTACTGCCAGCAGCTCTGCAGCTTCTCAGGTGTGGTGTGACAGGCATGGCCCTGTCCAGGGGCCCTCACAGGAAGGGGGGAAGGTGTCTGTATACGGCAGACTGGAGGACAGGTGTGTTTCTGGACCCATGGGAATTTGTAGAAACAAGCTGACTGTAGGAGTACTGATTCCTTATACCTGCACTGAGTAAAAGCTGGGGCAGGTATTGCTTCCTACGAGTGGGCTGTGAATCACAGAGCTACAGATTAGCTGATTAGCTCCTTGTGGATGATTTTCTCCTTTTCCTCTTGTATCTGCAGGCATGGAAGCGGTGGTGTACCCAGATCCTCTCTGCTCTCAGGTACGTGGGGCACTGACCTTGAGGTCCCAGCCATTGGGACTGATGTGGCAGTTAAGTATTAGGGAGGTCTCCAGAGTATCCATCTTTATAATCTGAGTTTCTCCTTGGTCAGGAGGATGTTGCAAAGATGACAGGGAATTCAAGTTCCGTGTGAGGGGGCTTAGAAAAACTTCCACGGTGTTGGCAGGCTGTAGGCCTGTTACAGGCAGTGGATTCATGGATATTGAGGCATGTGTGTGTACATTTCTTGATGGTGCAGCCCTTCTGCAGCCATCTGAGTGCAATACAGCTGAGTGGAATGTGGTGTGGGTTTTAAAAACTCTTTTCCACCAGGGCTAGAGTTGGTGAGGAGCTAATTAGAACCTTAGAAAAACAATAGCCTGGATGACAGAGCATGGCTTGCACTCCATAGAGGAAACTCTGGTGCCACTTGGCTAAATTACAGCTATTGATGAATAGTTTGGGTTCTAATAAGCTTCTGGGAGCTGACTGTCCTCACTTGTGCTAGCTGCTGACATAAACCCAAGCAGAGTGAGATGCAAAACCAGAGTGTACCTGGGACCCAGCGCTGAAAAGCTTTATTTGTGCCTGCTGACAAGCATGCCCAGTTGTGTGTGCATAGCATTAAGTGCCTCTTTGGTCCCCTTTGAGTAGGGACAGACTAAGGCTCCGATATTTTTGGTATAAAAATAAAATTGTAACCCTTTTAGAATCCACTCAGCAGTACTGGGTTGGATGAAATCGTGTCTTTACCTCTGGTACCTTGAGTTTCTTGGGAACTGATAGGAGAAAGCTTTGTCTTCCCCTCTGCCATGTTCTGGAGATTCAATAGAGACAATTCCTGTTTGTTCCTGGTTCTCAGCCAGAGGCTGATGTACAGTCACTGAATTGTATCTCCCAGCTGCTGTAAATCCCTGGCATGTGCCCTTTGCTCTCCTGTTCTCTTCTGATGTTTCTTGACGTGGGAGGGTGTGAAGGAAGGGGTTCAAGGCCTTGACCAGTGCTCTGTTCTGCATCTGCAGCTACCTCCACTCCTGTGATCCTCCCATCATCCATGGCAACCTGACCTGTGACACCATCTTCATCCAGCACAACGGGCTGATCAAAATCGGGTCAGGTAATGCTTGCTGGGGGTGCCCCTGCCTTATCAGAGACTGCCCAGAGAGAGGCACCAGCTCCTTTCCAGGCTCCCTGGCACGATAGGCCTGTGTGTACATGTGCTTCTCCACCTCCACATCAGATGTGCCAGAGACTGGGAGCAGAATTCACTGCTGATTGGACCCTTGTCATGTGCAGGAGTGACTCTTCTTTAGCCTCCTCTTTAGCTTTATGTCTCAAGGGGTTGACACAGGAAATGATGCTGAAACTTGGAGGTTTTGTAAGCACATAATCTGTGTGTTCATCTGCTCTGCAGATTTTCATGTTGATACACAGAGTTCTTCTGCCAGCACTGTGGAGCTTTGGGAGCTGCCTGGGGAGCTGTGTTCATGCAGCCACAAGAGTGCTGCTTGTAGCGGCCCATGTTTGTAATAAAGTGGACAGACTGGCAGCAGCGAGTGGCTTATCCAGCATGCCATTATCCCATGGGATAATGGGCGTGCCTTCAGGCTGCTGAGCTGCCCTCAGCCTGCTTGGCACACACGTGCCCTGCTGGAGCAGTCATCCTGTGCCAAAATGGTTTATTTCATAAGTAAGCAGTGATGTTCCTGGCAGTGCAGAGCATCCTTTCATGCTCTGGTTTTTCCTGCTGTTCCCATGTCTCTAAAAATCTGTCTGCAGTCAGGATGCATTATTTCACACCTTGACATGACCTTTCAAGGGACAGCTTTGCTACCTGCTGTTCAACTTCGGCAAGTATTCTCGATCTGAGGAATAGGTCTCTGCTTTCCTGGAGCTAATGTCTATGTGAGTTCTGCTTTGATGTGGAGTGTACAGGGAGGATGCTCTACATCACCTGTCTTCCAGAAATAGCCTCTCCATCAGCTGCAGACCTGTGGCTTTTCTTCCCATCAAAGAGCTCCTGTGTTGTTGTTTTGTTCCAGAACTGAGGTAGCAGGTTTGTGCTTGTACCAGGGAGACAGGATTGTGGCAGAAGGAGCACTCTGCTCCTGACCTGCCTGTAAACTTGGGGACTTGCTCCTCACACAAGCTGATGTCATCATGTCATCACACAGGCTTTATTGTGTTTTGCTGACTTTGTCCAAGTGAGAGAGATTTCCAAGAGTGAGTGCACCTAGTACCTGTATGCTGGCAAACTCCCTGGCATTCAGTTCAGACTGATGGGAAGACTTGAGTACTCAAGAAATTCCCTTTTTTAGTTTAGTTTCAAGGTACCATGCAGCTGCCATGTTTCTGCAGGGCAGCCAGTGCTGTCTGTGAAAGCAAACCCATGGAGCTGGCATTGCAGCCACGGCTTTCACCACAGGGAGATCCTGCAGCTCCTCAGACCTGCCATTCCCAGAGTGTGCAGCTCCAGGGCTGCTGTTCACAGGCTGTGTAGGAAGGTGGCTCTTCAGCTGTGGGTGAATGGTGGCCTCAGCACTGTTACACCTTGGCTCCCTTCAGTTTCACAAAGCTTTGCTGCTGTCAGGTGCAGCAGGAGGGACGTGTGTGTGCTCGTGCCAGGAGAAGTGGGTGTCTGTGCTGTTCCAGCCGCAGGATGTGGCTGCAGCTGCAGTGCTCATGTGCAGCTGTTCCTGACCTCTCTGCTCCACAGCTGTGGGCTGCCTGCCTCACCTCACATTCAGGAGTGAAGTAATTTATCTAAAAGATTCTGGTCCTTTCCTAAATAAAAAAGGAAGTGATTGCAAGTGGGCTTGTGGTCAAAAGAGGAATCCTCCAGATGGGAAAGCTGTGGCTCCAGTGCAGGCTGGAATTAGAATTGGCAGTGTTGCAGGATGTATTCCTATTCCTGCAATGCCCACCCAGCCAGAAAAGGCAAAGCTGCATCCCCAGGACTGCTGGTTGTGTTGGAGCTTGAGCCTTTCTCCCTGGCACTGCTGCCTCTGCAGTGCCACATGGGCTGGGTTTGAGTTTTGGGCCTGGAACAGCAGCTGCTCCAGGGTCACTGACAATGCCAGGCTCATGTTTGCTGCTTCCTGTCCTTGTTCTGTACAGCTGGCTGGTATCTGAGCACTTCCCTGCGTTCACTTAAAGCAGCAGGACAGTAATTTCTGTGGATTTATGGGGAACAAGGATTCAGTGCACTATGAGCTGTGCTTTGGTACTGTCTCTGTCCCCCGTACTGTGCTGGATGCTGCTCCCCAAGTTCCTCTCCCTGTGGCTTTGGCAAAGAGAATACTTGCTGAATGTGGGGCAAAAACCTGGCTAGGGCAGCTGCTGGTGTGCGCTGCAGGACATGCTGCTGTCTGCTGGGGCAGGGCGTGCCAGGAGGGCAGCCCCACGTTGGAAATGCCTGATGCTGTCCCTGTGACACTCGTTCAGGGTGGGAACAGCCCTTTGCTCCTTGCTGCTCACTCAGAGGCAGGAGCACGTGCCCTGGCTGCACTGGTCACTGCTTCTCTGTTCAGCATGTAAATCTGTGTGCTGGGGGTCAGCTGTGGGAGAAAAAGGGAGTGGGAAGGAGGAAAGATTTTGTATAATGCTTAAATGCAAAAGCCATCCATAATCCATTCATTTGCTAATGTTTTATTCTCCAGTTCCATAAAGTGCTGAGTTTATAGATTTAAGGAGAATGTTTCAAATGAGTGGAGAGCTTCAGAGAACTCGTGATGAGGATAGGAAAGACACTCACAGCTCTTAACCTTGCCACTGGTATTCCCAGAGACTGGAATGTCCCACCTGCTGCGTGTACTGTTCCCAGAGCCCAGGGGCAGCACAGTGGTGCCTCCCTGGGTGTCTGTGCTGGCTGACAGGGGGATGTGCTGCCAGGTGTGTTCTGGGGCTGCAGCTGCTCTCAGTGTGGGAAGAACAGTGTGTACACACAGGGTGCTCACACAGTGTGCCTGGTGCTGCTGCCTGCTCCTGTTGGCATTGCTGGGAGCTGTTCCTGGAATTCCCACTGGCAGCATAAGAACCATTCACAGGTGGAAAGAAGTGATGTGTTTGAATTAAAACCCTTTTGGGCAGCTCTGGGAGTGCCCCAGCAGAAGGGAGGCCTCAGGCTGGAGGGTCTCAGTGTCCTCTGGTGCTCCTGAGACATGGCAGTGTGTCAGCATCTGCTGAGACCTCGATGGAGCACAGAGGACGCTCGTGGAGTGCAGTGCAGATTTCCCCCTTGTGCCCCCAGGCCTTGCTGTTGTGTGTCTCTCCTGGCTGCACCACGCCTGACCTGAGCCTCAGTCTGTTTCAGTTGTGTCTGCTCAGGGTCTGCCCTCAGTTCCAGGCCATGGGGCAGGACTCTTATGGGTATTAGCTCTGCTGTGGCATCATGTGGCCAGGTGTGTAAGTGTGGGTTCTCCTGCTGAGATCTGTGGCCAGAAGGTACTGGGATGTAGAGAGAGGGAATTCTCTGCTGAAGGGGTGGGGTGGGTGGGACTGTAGGACACTCACAGAAGAACAGAATTTCTGGCTTCTTGGTCTCAGTCAGCCATGATCTTCTGCTTGGTCAGAGATGCCTTGTGTCCCCTGCCCAGTCTGGTTCTCAGGTAGAAGCCCTGATGTTCCTTAGGTAAATTTATTTGAAGAGGTGGCTGGAGGCAGGGCCCAGTGCTCAGTCCTGTCCCTGTGTGCCCTGACTCTGACCCAGCTGTCTCTATGGATGTAAGTGCTTTGCTGTTCACCAACTCATTGACTTTATCTCGTTTTACTTCCCGCTCACGGGCTGCTCTGTTACAACAGTCTTTCATAGGATATTTGCTAATGGTGAGCAAACTTCTCCGCTCCTGTGATGTGACTCCACTTATGTCATGTACATGATTTTATCTCTGTGTGTATCTGTATATATATATTTATATATATATGTGTGTGTATCTATATTTGTAACACACAGACATACACACTGATGTATTTACAGTGTTCCCTTGCTATAAGGCTGTGTGTAAAACTGTTTGGCTTAGGTGCATCCTGCTTGGAGAGCTCATGTTCTGTGCGGGGATGCAAACAGTTCCTCGTGCTCTTGGCCAGAGCCTTACAGAGAGGGAGCACTGCCCTTTGTGAAGTCTCCTGGTTGTTAGTTTTCTCCCTCTCCATGTTCTTAGTGTGTGCTAGTCCACGGGCCCCGTGCATGCCAGCTCCTGCATGTCAACAAGCCATGCCTTGTTCTGAGCTCTTCCCAGCTGAACTTCCCACGTCCATTAGGCTCTTCCCTGCTGCTGCTCTGCTGCCCTTGGCTGGGGCCCAGCCCTGGACTAGCCCCCACTGTGTGCTTGGCTATCCAATTGCTTGCTTGTAGTTTGAACTCCTTAGATGTGTTGGTTTTAAGATGAATGTTTCAGTGAATGTGTCTGGCTCCTGATGGCCAGATCCCTCCTGGAGATCCAAATGAGTCTCTGGATTGAAGTAAGCTTGGCTATTGTTGTTTCCCCAGATAAATCTCTGGTTTTGGGGAGATCTGTGTATATGAGGAGGGAGTTGGGCTGGTGGGAGCCAGAGAAGGATTCGAGTGCTGCAATTTGTAACCCTATTGCATAGAACACCATGTTTACATTTAAAATAATAATTTATTTTATTTTTTGCCATCAGGGTTAATCTCGATGGTTAGAGTTTGTTTCTCCTGAGTTGGGAACCTACCAACCATCAGCTGAAGTGGTGGAAAGGGCAAGGGCCTGACCACATGGGCTCTGTGCCTTCCAGGCTGGCAGGAGGATGTGCTGTGCCACCCTGCATTGCCAGCGGGGCAGGGGCTCCTGAAAAGCTCAGTCTGGGATCTGGTGTGGCTGAGGGGCATGGGGATGTGGTCAGGGCTGGAGGCCTGAGGAGGGCAGGTGTCCCTGGGGATGGCTGCAGGGTGGCAGAGCAGCAGCCAGAGAACTGGCCCAGGAACGAGCCCACAGAGTGGGAACCTGGCTGAGCCTGAGCCTGAGCCTGAGCCTGGGCTGAGCCTGAGCCTGAGCCCACAGAGTGGGAACCTGGCTGAGCCTGGGCTGAGCCTGAGCCTGGGCTGGGGCTGAGCCTGGGCTGAGCCTGAGCCCACAGAGTGGGAACCTGGCTGAGGCTGAGCCTGGGCTGAGGCCTGAGCCTGGGCTGGGGCTGAGCCTGGGCTGAGCCTGAGCCCACAGAGTGGGAACCTGGCTGAGCCTGAGCCTGGGCTGGGGCTGAGCCTGAGCCTGGGCTGGGGCTGAGCCTGGGCTGGGGCTGAGCCTGGGCTGAGCCTGAGCCTGGGCTGGGGCTGAGCCTGGGCTGGGGCTGAGCCTGGGCTGGCGGGCTGAGCCTGGGCTGAGCCTGAGCCTGGGCTGGGGCTGAGCCTGGGCTGGGGCTGAGCCTGGGCTGGGGCTGAGCCTGGGCTGAGCCTGAGCCTGGGCTGGGGCTGAGCCTGGGCTGAGCCTGAGCCTGGGCTGGGGCTGAGCCTGGGCTCAGCCAGGCTGAGGGCAGCAAGGCTGAGGGCTGGCCAGCCCCTCCTCCAGAATCAGGCACCCCTGTGAGCAGAACCAAAGGCCCTGGTTCTAGAAGGACAGGAGGAGCCTGGATGAGCACTCTGCAGGCACAAGGAGATGCTGTGGTGCCTCACCTGTGCTGGAACAGCATCAGATGGCCTTGGAACACTGAGCTTTCCTGGATTGTGAACTTGTTCTAACACTCTGTTGTACCAGGAGGTACTGCTGATATGAGAGCTGGGCATCTTGAGCAGTGATTTGGGTTTGAAAACACTAAATCTAGGGTGTAAGGCTCCTGTTTTGCTTGAGCATTGAGCTGATGAGGCTGTGAGTGACATGCTTTCATAACTAATCTTATTTTAGTCATCACTTCACTCCCTTGGATTTTGTTGCCTGATCTTTCAATGCCATGCTGGTTTCAACATTCTTAACAGACACCTGAGGTGATGCAGAAATAAGAGGTTGGTAGGATATCTTGGATCTGGCTTTTTTATTTTTCAACTATGGCAGGTGTGGTTTTAAAAGGAAAATAATGGATAATTTAAGTCATCAGACATAGAAAAATCTGCCATAAAAATGGCATGTTAGCACTGATTTAGGAAAATGTAACATGAATAGATGTAGTTTAGCTTTTCTAACTATACAGTTTTATGTGTGAGTCAAGCACATTGTCTGTCAAGCCAAACATTTTTGGTTCCTTAGAAACTTGGCAAAACTAAGGCAGAAATTCATAATAAGATTTTTCTGTGACTACAGGTGCTGCTGGGAAAGAGATTGGGCAAGGAAATCGTTTTGAGTGGAACTTTTGGTCTAGAAGAAAGTTCAAGGTTGGATCCAAGCTACTTTTTTTGGGGGGTGGTTTTTCTTTTAAGGGTTTGACTGCCATGGGCCTGTCTCCAAGTAAAGGCACTTCTCATTTGGCTTGTTCTTGAGAAACTGCTGAACAAACTGGGTTGAATAGCATGAGGTTGATTGTAATGGTAATGGTACAATGATGCAATTGTAATGCTGCAATGCTGTAGCTGCTGCTGTGGTTACTAGAGTGGCAGAGCAGTTCCAGAGAGCTGCCCTGGATTTTTCTGTGAGCACAGAGTTAAAGTAGGAGGAGCAGCCACAGGTGAGTGGCAGTCGGTGGGTTCTGTCCTGCTGGAAGTTCCAGCTGCCTCCTGCTGACCCCGTGTTCAGCGTGTGTGTGTCCAGGGGAGGGTGGTGGCATTTTTAAGGTCCAGTTTAGTGGGAGGAACTGGTGACCTTGGTGGCCTTGTGGCAAAGATTCTCCTCCTTCTATGCTGTGATAGTAATGAACTCATTTTTATTTTGCAGAGGGTTTAAAAGCCAGTTCTTGCTCCTAGTACTTGTTTCCCTAGCTCAGAGTACCCTCTGTGTGCTGCTGTGACTGACCTCATTCATGAAAACACCAGAAAACTATGGTCATTTAGACTGGTTGTTGTTTTCAGTTAAGCAAGATATTTTAAAAGGTTTAAATGTCTCTGTTTAGTGCTCCAGGTTATGGAACATCCATTTTCCAAGGTCATTGTTATTTCTGTGTTGCACTGAGGGCATTGTTGCTTCAGTTTTGTTCAGTTCTGTTTTTTCTCTGCTTTTATGTGACTTTCCCAGTGGGCATGGGGATGTGAATTGTAGTCCTCCAGGTCTTCAATTCGCCCATTCTCATATTAGCACAGCAGTTTCAGGTGTCTCTTCCCTCCAGGGCCCTTGGGTTGAAGGCTTTGTGAACCTCAGCAGTTCAGGGAGCTCCTTCGTGCCAGTTCTGAAAAGATCACTCAGACACCAACAAGCAGGGGCAGCCTGTGGTGGCTGGCTGTGCCTGAGCAGGGGTGAGCTGTCTTCTCTAGAGGTCCCTCCCAACCTGGACAGGTTTGTGGGTTAGGTCTGGAGCTGTGTCGGCCAAGCAGTGTTGGCACTCTGGCACCTGCTCCCAAGGGTGAGCTTTGCTGTGGCTTAAACCTCCCAAGGTCCCTTTGGCACATTGTGGAACAATGATAATCAAAGATGGGGAGTTTGAAATTTGGGAAAGTTGTACTTGAAATTCTTGATCTTGTGTGCCCTAATTACATTTTAGAGTGTACATTTATATTGGTTCAGTCCCTGCTTCTGTTAAGCAGAGCTGCTCACAGCAGAAGATCATCTTCACAGTCTGAGGACTTGTTTTCTAGAGCACGTCTGTCCTCTGGGAGCAGATGGCTCCTCTGGAGTAGCTCGGTCTGTAGCATTCAGTGAATGTCTGTTCTTGTTTTTTCTGATTGCATGTAATTCTTGCACTGTGATGTGAACATGTATATCTTTTTCATAGCAATATTGCATTGGTGTAGCCCAAGCAGGGGTTTTTTTGCATGGTCAGTGAAACCTTCATTCTTCCGGTCTAGAATGTGGAACTTGGTTTTGGGCGCAGATTGCAGATCTCCCAACAGACTTTGTTAGGGATGAAGTTGTTTGTGTCATGAATTCTTCCAGCGCTAAAGTGCAATAAGCTCCTAAGTCACTGTTTAAGAGCCTGCATGCAGCCAGGATTGACAGGTACTAATCTTACAGCTCTTTTTTATCTGTTCTTGTTTTTCCTGCTCTGCCTACTTCTACTTTCTGCTTCCATGTGATGGATGTGGTCAGACACGTCAACTTACAACTCTTAAGTAATCTTTTAAATGTAAAAATACCACTTGCTGCTTCATGAGCAATGTGACACAGTGTGATCCGGTCCCTCTGTGGCTCACTGACAGGAGTGTGTGCCCTGGCCCTAGGAGTGAGTAGCTGATGATGCCCTGGGCTGCATTAGGCAAAACTTTGCCAGAGGAGGGAGGGGATGGTCCTGGCTCTCTGCTCAGTGCAGCCCCCCTGTAGGTCCAGGCCCAGTGCTGGGTGCCCAGGACACGAGAGACAGAGACAGGCTGGGGACAGCCCCGAGCAGCCTGTGATGCTGCAGGGCTGGGAGGGACAGGGACAGGGACAGGCTGGGCACAGCCCCGAGCAGCCTGTGATGTGTGACACCTGCAGGGAGGGCTCTCAGGTGAGCCCCGGTGTGTGTGACACCCCCAGGGAGGGCTCTCAGGTGAGCCCCCGGTGTGTGTACCCCCAGGGAGGGCTCTGCAGGTGAGCCATGCACTCCCAGGAACAGGAGCACAGGCCACAGCACAGGCTGGAGCCCAGGTGGTCCCTCTGGATCCCAGGCATTCTCAGTGTGGTGGTGGCACAAGCACAGGTTGCCCAGGGCTGGGATGGAGTCTCCATTTTGATGTTACCCATCCAGACATGGTCCTGGGCAACCAGCTCTGGGTGTCCCTGCTGGAACAGGGCTGTTGGACAAGGTGACCTGTGCAGGTCTCTTCCCACAAGAGCCATGCTATGATTTTGATTCTGTGTTAATTTCTTTGGAGGGTAGCCATCTCCAGTTTTGTGTGGCATCAACTCTCCCTTGCCAGTAGCACTGATGCTGCTCCAGCAGTGTTTTCTCCGGAGGGAGCCACGGGCAGTGCTTTAGCAGAGGTTGGTTCCTGCTGGGAAGCCATGTCAGTAGATGTGTGCGTATGTGTGTAAGCTTTACCTGCACTGGGAACAGTGTGTGGTGAACTTTTCATACACTGAATCTATTTGCTCCCTCAGCTAATGATACTCAAATGCCAAAAATAATAAAATCCTGTTCCTTCTGGTGACTCAGTGTTGCAAACATTTTGCAAACACTGTTTGCAATCCCTGATACAGATCTGAGGGCTGTAGGGAGCTTTTATTCTATGATCAGCATAAATATGACACTTCTTCCTGTTTGACTCCTTGTTTAATGGCTGTATGCTTCTTTTTATGCCGAATAACTTCCTAGTTCCTTATTTTCTGGGCCTTGCTCTCCCTAATAAAAAAGCTCTTGTCATGGCTGTGTGCAGAGAAAGGAAACTCTAACGTCGTGGGTTTGGGCAGCCTTGTACCCTTTTGCAGGAGTGGAAGTGCCTCAGGCATATGAGTGCAGGGGATAAAAATGTGGCCTCACACCTCTCCTGGCCCTGTGGTCACCCCTTCACAGCTGCAGAGGGTGGTCTTGGGGTCAGTTGATAATTTTTAGGTCCCTGGTGGTACAATCCCATTGCTGGGTTGCGCAGCGAGCCTGGGACAATCTCACAGATCAGTTGTTGATCCTTTCACTGACACCTTTTCCCCCTGCTTTCTGTTGGCCAGGGCACTGGCCCTTGGCTGAGGAGGGAAGTCCTGTTCTGCTTTGCATGCTCACGAGAACCCAAACAGCCCAGGGGCTGCTGCAGGAGGTGAGCAGGGCTGTGGGACTGGAGATCTTCGCTGCCTGCAAGTGAAAGTTCTGAGTGCAGAATAAAGGCAAAGATAGGGTGTGAGATGGACACTGCACAGGAGGGAAGTGTCCTCTGCAGCATGGAGTGTTCCAGAGCAGGGGCTGGATGCCCAGGCAGCTCTGCTGAACCTGCTGTGGGCACAGCTAGGAAGGAGTGCCACCACTGCCTCCTTGGCTGGCACTGCTAGCAACCAGGGGGCACACAGGCTGCCCACTTACCCTGGCCAACTCCTTTTGCACATTCTTGAGGGTTTGAGAAGTCTGACCAGCTACAGCATGTGTCTGTAGGAGTGCCCACTGAGTGCCCAGATTGAGTTCAGCTTGTCAAAGACAGGTTGCTTGCCCTACCCTCTGCTGTGCTTCACACCTCTTCCTATCACCTGTCCTGCTCAGACACTGGATTTGGCCGAACCTTTTTCTAAAATTATCTCTGATGGTGATTGTCCAGGGGGTGACCAGGTGGGACACAGGACTGTGGCACTGAGCACATTGCAGTGTGACAGTAGAGCTTCAAATGGGTGGTGGCTCTGTGCTCCCGGCTCACCTCAGTGTTTCTCCCTGGCAGATAGCTGCTTAGTTTCAGAGAGTTGTTTGCAGTCTCTGCAGATGTGGCTGTTCCAAAAGCTTATCTTTCATGGGGGTCCATATTTATGCTCTGCTCACTGTTCTTGTGGCTGCAAGTTATTTCCTCCCCCTAGCTGCGAGTGGTTTGTGGAGGTGCTGGCTGCTGGGAGGTTCTGCTGTCTGGGTGGCCACCTCCCTTCCCTCAGCAGCTTGGATTGATTATTGTCTGGAGGTGCTTTGGCACCAGCATCCTCCTGAAATGGGGAAGAGTTGCATGGTAGGTCCATCCTCCCTGAACTCTGAGGTGGTGACCAACTGCAGTGACCTTGGCACCTCTGGCTGCTCCTCAGGCTGCTGTTCTGAATGAGTAACTTGCCTGTGACAAATGCTGTGGATCTGTTTGAAGCCAGGCATTTCTGCTGGGAGCTGTTCTCACCTTGTCCTCCTGGCAGGCAGCAGTTGTGGTCTCCAGGTTTGCCCTTGGAGAGTGATGCTAAGCTGCCAAGGAAACAGTGCAGGAATGTATTGGGTCAGGGCAGGTGACAAGAGATGAAGGCTGTGAAGACTCACCTTAATGCCACCATTCTGCCCCTTTGGGCACCAAGGGCCTGGAGCTGCAGGCGTTCCCTGGGATTTCATCAGGGATGGGATGTGGTTTCCTGTATCCTAAGCATTCCTGGTTTTCTTCTAGTGGCACCGGACACAATTAACAACCACGTGAAGACCTGTCGTGAGGAGCAGAAGAACCTGCACTTCTTTGCCCCGGAATATGGAGGTATGCTGTGGCTGTGGCTGCAAGCCTGGGGATTTGTTTTGTCCTTACTGATGCTTCCAAGCTGTCCTGCACCTTGTTCTCAGCTCCAGGCTCCTGACAGATGCCACATTAACAGTTCTGAGCCATTTGCCTGCTGAAATGCTTCAGCTCCTCTGTTCTTTGGCAGCAGAGGAGGGAGAAGCTGCAGGACTGTCCCAGCCTGGTGCAGGATGGTGCTGGTGCATGCAGAGCTGACTGATAATGCTATTTCTGTGTTACAGAAGTTGCCAATGTCACCACTGCTGTGGACATCTACTCCTTTGGGATGTGTGCACTGGAGGTGAGTGTCAAACATGGACTTTAGGACAGAGATGATGAATCTGAGGAGAGAGAGAGAGCTCTGGAAGGGCTGTGGCCATGGGTGGGTTTGCTCAGTGACAAGTGTTTTGTTCTCAGAGCCAAGTGCAATTTGCCTTGGAGGGATCTCTATGGAGGCTCCCCCAAGTGCCTCACTAAGGAGTAAATGGCTCAGGGATCTGCAGTTCTTCTCAAATTCCTAATGGGTAATGAATTACTTAGCAGGTCTTGGCCAGTCCTGAGGTCAGACTCATTGGCTGGAGGGAATAGTCACTGCTGCAGACTGTAATGTAATGTCCATGTATGTGACCACTGCCTGGGCTGTTTGGGGCAGAGGACAGCTGCAGTCTGTCACTTTGTCTGGGCCAGCCTGTGCCCATCTGATGGAGGTGCTGGTTGCAGTCAATGTGAGTCTGACATACCTGGTCGTAGCAACTTTGTGCTTCCTCTGTCCTTGCAGTCAGTAGGTCCAGGTCCAGGTAATGAGAGCTGCTGTTAGGAGTATTTTCTGAGAAGAATTGTCAGAAAGAGCCAGCATAAAGAACCCTCAACCTGTGCTGCACATTCTATTAGTGAAGCAGGAAGAGAACTGTGGAAAGACACAACTTCCAGGAAACAAAACTGAAGCTGAATGCAGAGACACTCCCTGCAATATTTTTCAGCCTTTCCTAGCTGGGAATGAGTGTCTGTGTAGTTGGCTGGAGCCCATTCTTGATGTGTTGTGTGCTTGCTCTTGTTCTGCGATGCAGAGCTATTCACACAGCCAGAAGGGACCCTGGACCCTGGCAGTGATCCAGTCACTGCTTCATTATGGAATTACCAAACAGACTAACAGGCCAATGGATGGTGAGGTTCAAAATGGAGACACTTACTGTCCAGGTTGTTGCTGGCAGAGTTCCCAGGGCTCCCTGGCAGTCTCGAAGTACCAGGAGTAAGCTGTTGTAGTGAGGCAGCCATTCTCTCTGTCTCTCCAAATGTGACCTTAAATACCCCCAAACAGCTTGGCTGTGATGATCTCATGCTTGGCAGTGGTCTCCTTGAGCCTGTCTGCCATGCAGCCTGTCACTGCCAGTGGAGTCTGATGCTCTGCTCTGTGTTTACAGATGGCAGTGCTGGAGATCCAGGGGAACGGGGAGTCCTCCTACGTGCCGCAGGAAGCCATCAACAGTGCCATCCAGCTGCTGGAGGACCCCCTGCAGCGGGTGAGCCACGGCCTCGGGGCTCTGCATGGCTCTGCTGCTGCTGCTGCTCGTGGTCTCATGCAGGTTTTTTCTCCAGGAGTTCATTCAGAAGTGTCTGGAGCAGGACCCTGGCAGGCGCCCCACGGCCCGGGAGCTCCTGTTCCACCAGGCGCTGTTCGAGGTGCCCTCGCTGAAGCTCCTGGCTGCTCACTGCATCGTTGGGCACCAGCGTGAGTACCAGCCCTGGCAGCCACGTGCCCACGTGGGTCAGGGCTCTGCAGAGCTTTGCTGAGCTGTCAGTTTCCCCCCAGTGAGCTGGCACCCTGGGAACACCCCTCCCATGCCCTGCTGCTCTGCAGGTTCCTGGCTGTCCAACACAGGGCCGGGAGGGGCTGTGGTGTCCAACCTGCTCTGAGAGCATCTCTGCACTTTCTGCACTTTTCATTGCTTTTCTAAAGCTGGAGAGGAACTGCAATTGCTGCAAGTTACTCTTTTTTTTTTTAAATAGATATGATTCCTGAAAATGCTTTAGAAGAAATTACCAAAAACCTTGACATGAACGCAGTGTTGGCAGAGATCAACCACGAGGACAGGGAAGGAGTCAAGATGATGTGAGTCCCCATGGTGTGCTCAGGGGGCTGCTCAGGGAGCAGTGCTGGGGCCCTGGTGTGAGCACTGGGACGCTGCCCATCACCTCAGAGTTGGTGTTTCCTCACTGACTGGGTGCCAGTGGGAGCTGCTGGAGCTGGAGGGGAAGGAGCAGTCCCTGTCTGGGCACACACACCTCTGGGGAGGGTTATTCCTGGGTGGAAGGAGACCTTGCACCTGTTTCCTGGCAGTAGATTATGTGCAGCTGAGATGAGTTGTTCCCCAAATGGACAGATTAAATGAACATGCTGTAGTTGGAGCAGACACCAGCAAAACATGGCTGAACAGTTTGGGAAGGTGCTCTGACCAATCACAGACTAGTCAGATGGAGTCTCTCTCACTTCAGAGAAAGGGTTCCTCAGTGTTTTCCTAATGGAGCATCTTATTCCACACTATGCGCAGGGAAAGGCAGCTGAGGCAGCTGTCAGTGACACACAGCACTACTTGCACTGCAAGGGTGGCCCCTAAGGGAGTGACTGTAATACATATGAGCAAGCAGAGTGCCGAAAAAGTGATGTGCATTTTGGATAACAAAGCCTTGGCTAGTCAAGGGATTAGCTGAAGACGAAGATGTGAACACTGTATTCCCAGAGAAGCCTAGGGTGCTTCCAGGGAGCCCAGAGTTCTGGGATGCTCAGGCTGCTGAACAAGAGTAAGATGACAAGGAAGAACAGCTCCATCTGTATAAGCAGCTCTCTGAGCCACAGAGACCCTTCCAAAAGCTGACATTCCAGTTGTCATAGTGCTAGGAAATGTAGTTTGAAATTCCCTTTGGAATGTTTTTGATATAGTTTCAAAATGGAGGACAACAAGTGAACAACCAAAGCTGTAAGGAGAGATCCTCACACACATGGGATGTCAGCCTCTGCAGGCGTGGCTGTCCATGGGTGCCAGCCTGGAACTTTCCTTTTGGTGGTGCCACACCTCAGAGATGCTGGAAAAGGGAAAGAAAGCAGCAATCACTTGAAATGTCAGCATCATTTCTGGATGGTTCATCAGACTGCCATGCAAACCAAGCTGCTAGAGAAAAATTGGAAGTTTTTGTTGAAACCTACTGCTGTGTCAGAAGATAGGATTATCCCAGCTGCTGGGGCTGTGGGAGGGGCTGGAGGGTGGTTTGGGAGCTGAGGCAGGTGTGCAGCCCATAAAGCACTTGAGAACATCCTGTCAGGCTTCCAGCAGTTTTGCAGTCCTTACCTCATCTCTGGAATGCTTCAGAGCAGCCTTGAGACAGGGGTTTGGCTATTCCAAGTGTTTGTTGCAACCAGGGACCTGGTATGGCAGGTATTTGTGAAACAGCTCACCAGGAGCAGTGTCATTGGGCCACCCTCCAAATAACAGCATTGCACAGGTCTGAGGGCTGTGAGACTGGCTCTGCCATAGCTGCTGCCTCACCCTCAGCTCACATAGGTGGTTATGTCCTTAAGGGAAGATAAGAGCTTGTCACACCAGTGGCTGCCTGTCCATACCCATCCTGCCTGTGGACACAGCCCAGGACATGGGCATTTGAAAGTGCACTCCAAGAGACCCAAGTGGATGGTACTATGAGATGATTTCTCATCTCAGGACATTTTGTTTTCCAGCTTCTCACAATCTCCAGCGCTGGAGCTGGACAAGTTCCTGGAGGATGTGAGGTAAGAGGGATTTTTTAAGACACCTTCCATTGTGTGTGAGACTGGAAAAGTTCTGTAGAGGTATAACCTCAGATGCTGCTCCTTCCTTGTAGGAATGGAATCTATCCCCTCACAGCCTTTGGGATGCCACGGCCCCAGCAGCCCCAGCAGGTGGTGGTGAAATCTCCCATTGCTCCCCCGTCGGTGAAAACCCCAACTCCAGAGCCCGCTGAGGTGGAGACCCGCAAGGTAAAGGCTCAGCCTGGCTGAGGAGGGGCTCAGCCCCGCTCTCCATGGCCAGGTAGGGCTCTGGGGCAGCTGCTGATGGGGTCTGTGCCTCTGTTCCAGGTGGTGCTGATGCAGTGCAACATTGAGTCTGTGGAGGAGGGCGTGAAGCACCACGTACGTTTCTGTGGCTGAGCAGGGGGAGGCCGGGGCACTGTGCAGGGCTCGTGGCTCTGATGTGCTGCTGGGGCCTGGGGTAACCCTGCAGTGCTGCAGCTGCCACCATAGGACCCAGAGCCTGTCCCAGGGCTGTGCCTGCTGCTGACCGGGCACCTGGCCCACCCCCAGGCCCTGGATGGTGCTGACCGCTGCAGTTCAGGATGGAACTGCCTGTGGCTGTTGTTAAATCCCCGTGGGGCTCTGGAGAGGTGGTTCCCATCCCAAGGGGCATTTCTAGGGTTGCTTTGAGCTTGTCATGGCAGCTTGCAGGACTGCAATTCCTCATGAGAATTTCTTTGCCCTGCAGCTGACACTGCTGCTGAAACTGGAAGACAAGTTGAATCGACACTTGAGCTGTGACCTTCAGCCCAGTAAGTACCTTCTGCCCCTGCCAGGGGCACTGGGCCAGCAGCAATGCTTGGAGCAAGGACTGACACCTTTCCTTGTGTTGTAGATGACAACATCCAGGAGCTGGCCGCTGAACTGGTCCAGCTTGGATTCATCAGCGAGGTAAGCAGGGACTCAGGTAGGGCTGTGGGCCTGTGTTCCTTCCTCAGAGTTCAATGGTTTGTGCCCTTTTCGGGGGCAGAAGGCAGGAGGAATAAGCCAGGCCCCTGCCCTGGGGGTCTCCAGCCATGCTCTCAGCTCTGAGAGGATGGGGCTTACCCCTCACTGTCCTTTATCTGCCCAGGCTGACCAGAGCAGACTCACCTGTTTACTTGAAGAGGCATTTAGCAAGTTCTACTACACTCGGAATGGAGCCCTGACGGCCGTGACTGTGTCATCTTAGCCCCGTGGCTCCGGGGCAGCCAGCGTGGCCTCGCTGCCTGCGACCATCTGTGTCTGCCCTCGCTGTCGGGCACCCGCAAGACCCCAGCTGCAGTGCTTGGAAGCTCATCCTGCATGTGCCGTGGCTGGGCTCATCGACAGTCCTCCCTGCCCACCTCCTAAAGGGGACTTTGCGCATCAGTATTATTTCCAGCCCTGTTTTTGTTGGGATTTGCCAGGTTGTGCTGCGGAGCTAAGGCCTGGCTTGAGGCGTTCTGCAGCCCCACTCATGTGCATGGAGTTTGTTCTGTTTGAATTGTACAAAGTGTCTTTTGCACAGCACAGAAATGGGTTTTTTCTTTTTTTTTTTTTTTTTTTTTTTTTTTTAATTTAAAGGTAAGCAGGGGTGAGCCCCTAAGCCCTGCACCCCCGGTCACTCCCCCCCATTCCCGCGCCACGGGCCCAGGGGTGGCCGAGCTCGTCCCCCTTCCCCGCCCGGCGCTTCGCTCCCGCCGCCGGCTGCACTTTGTTTACTGGTTCGCACCGCCGGGGTCACGGCGTGTGCTGGCCCCGGGCTGCGGCCCCTGCAGCCCCCGGTCCTTACCGGGGCCTCCCGGGGCTGCAGCGGCCCCGGGCTCCAGTGTCGTCCTGGCGCGCGGCGGGGCCGAGCCGCGGCTCCTGCATCTCATTTCTATCATTTCCTATTTTTAATAAACTGTTTTGTAAAGACGCGAGTGCCGCCTCTTGCGGGGCGGGGCGGGCCGGGGGGCCGGGCCGAGTCGCCCGTCCCTGCCCGGGGCGGTGCGAGCGGCGGCGGCGGCCATGGCCGGGGGGCGGCGGGTGGCGGGAGCGCTGGCGGAGCCGCGGCGGCTGATGCGCACCGGGCTGGGGCTGATCGTGCTGGGCCACGGCAGCCTCGTGCTGGGCGCCATCGTGCACGGCTCGGTGCTGCGGCACGTGGCCGGCGCCCGCCGCGCCGTCACCCCTGAGTACGCGGCGGCCAACGTGGTGTCGGTGTGCTCGGGGCTGCTGGTGAGCGCGGCCGGAGCGGAGCGGGGGGGGGGCGGCGGCCCGGCCCGCCCGGGCCCCGCTGAGCGCAGCTCTCCCCGCAGAGCATCGCCGCGGGCATCGTGGCCATCCTGGTGTCGCACAACCTGTCCCGGGCGGTCCTGGTGAGTGCGGGGCTGTGGGGGGGCCTCGGCGCCGCCCTGCCCCGCCGGCAGCCGCTGCCCTGGACCTTGGCCCCGCGGGCTCCTTCCGCCTCGGCGGCGGCTGCCGGCATTGCGGGTGTCGCCCGTCCCCGCTCGGCCGCTCCCGGAGGGCGGGAGCGCCGTTCTCGGGCAGAAGCGCTTCGGTGGGCGAAGCTGCGGCCGGGTCGGGGGTCCCGCGTGGGCTCGCAGGGTGGGCGGGCACGGGGCGGGGTGCGCCGGGCTGGGGGCTCCCGGCCAAGGGTCTCCACGGAGCCCGAGCCAAGGGGCGTCCGGCGGTACCGAGCTCACAGGGGGTGGAAGGATGCGAAAGGTGCGAGAGCCTCACCCGAGGGCGTGGCTGAGCCGTCCTGGAAGAAGCGAGAGGTCCTGTGTGCCCTTCGGGGGAGCGGGCGTGCGCGGACACAGGTGCCCGGTCCGAGCGTTTCCCCAAGCTCCTGCCATCCCACTCGTATTCTTGCGTCCTGCAGCACTGGACCCTGCTGGGCGTCTCTCTGCTGAACTGCCTGCTGTCCACGGCGTGCAGCGTGGGGCTGGCGCTGGCCTTCGCCCTCACGGTGCACAGCCGGGGCACGCACCTGGTCCGGGGCTGCGACAGCTCCGCGCTGCCCCTGGACGCCCGTGAAGCCATTGCGACCAACGACTGTCCCTTCAACACCACGCGCATCTACGTGAGTCACTGCACAGCCCCACTCCTCCCAGCAGCTTCTTCCTGCTTCCTCTCGTCTTTTCGTTTCACTCTCACTCTCCCTCCCACTCCCCTTCTCTCTCCCTCTCCCCCTTCTTTCCCCCTGCTGTCCACACAGTCTCTGCTGAGTGTGTTCAGCCAGCCTGGTGCAGTGCCCACGTTCCTGTGACCCCCTGCCCCACAGGACACAGCCCTGGCCCTCTGGTTCCTCTCCCTGCTGCTGGCAGCTGTGGAAGCCGTGCTCTCGGGCAGGAGCTGCTTGGTGGCTCTGGTCTTCCGGGGCATCGGGCCCTGTGCACACAGCTATGGCAAAGAGCAGGTACAAATCTCCCTGGATCTCCCTCCCCTGTGATTGCTGCCTTTGTGCTGCACTTGCAAGGCGCTGGGTTCTGCTGGGAACAAGGAGGCTGTGCAGCAGCAGTAGGGGGGATGCTGAGTTGGAACCTCTTCTAGCCAGCCTAAGTGCCAGACCAGCACCCCTTCATGGGGAGTTGCAGAGGGACCCTCTTCTTCATCCCCTGGTAGCCAGGCCTGTTCTTTTTTTTTGTGAGAACACTGCCCATCATGTGTCCTTGCCACCCTAACTACTTTTTGTCTTTTTTTTTTCTCTCTAGCTGGCCCGGCCAAGTACAGCTGTGGAGAAGCCACTCCGTGAGAGGGAGCAGCTCCTGGCAGGAATTTCTGACTCTCCAGTGTAGCTGGAGAGGTGAGTGCCCCACGTGGGCCATGCTTGGGATGGGGGGAGCAGACTCTGCCATCAAGAGGGCCCATGCCCCCACCAGCCCCCCAGAACACCTCTTGCTAGGAACATGGGCAGAGGAGTCAGTGGTGCTGGGCCCTGCAGCACAGCCTGGCACTGACACTGCTCCTCCACTCCCAGGTGGTGCTGCAGGAGCGCTGTGATCCAGCAAGGTTGGGGCCAAGGTGGTGTCACAGCTCCTGCAGTGGGCTGCAGGGGTGAGGATGTGCCTTGCCCCCAGCTCCACCAGCCCACCTGGGACAGACCCTGCAGGTCAGCAGGTGCCGTGGGCCCCTGATGCTCTCCCATCCTCGCCCCGAGCTGCTGGGCCCTTCCTGGTGTGATGAAGGTTCTTGGTTTCTGGCAGCACTGATGGGGGTGGGCAGTCCTGGTGCCATTGCAGGCATGGCAGCTGGCTGTGTCTGTGCTCAGATGAGTCGGGGAACAGAAAGGGAAGAATCCCGTCGGTGTAGATCTCTAGTTTTCTTGAATAAATAAACTTTTCCTTTCTACACTGGCTGTTCTAAGTGGCCCTGCCAGGTGAGTGCTGGTTGGGAACAAGGCATGCCAAGGGAAGGAAAGTGCAGCTACTCTGTGAGCCTGTCCCTGTGCCTGGCACTCCCCAAGTACAGGGATGGTGGCAAACCTGTGGCCTCAGTGTGGAAGTCACTCTTGGATGGGGGGGTTGAGACACGGGGGTTGCAGCCCATGCCCAGCAGCTGCAGTGTTCTGGGCCCAGCATCCCCTGGCAAACAGGAGCACTGCAGGGCTGAGATAACATGTTTATTGGATGTGGAAGGTGCTGAGGAACAGGCCTGAAAGCTGCCCTAGTTCTGCTCACTGGAATGAGAAGCTGGTGCTTGGGAGTCCCCCACACCACCGTCGGAGGAACTCGATCACATCCTGGCCTGCTGGGCTGTGGGATGTCTGCAGAAAGAGACAGGCCTTGGCACTGGAAGGGGGCTGCACCCCTGTGCCCCCTGCCTGAAGGCACCATGTGGGCTGGCAGGACTGGGTCTGGTGATGCCCAGCAAGCAGCACTGTCAGTGCAGTGAATGCCCTGGGACCAGGACTCACCCAAGGATGCTGCACTGCCAGCACGAGGGGCTGGACCCCCCCACAGCCCATCTCCCTGCCTGGGGGCTCTGGCTCACCTTGACAGCCATCACGAATTTGTACCACACATCCTTCTTCACTTCTCGGCCTGGCCTCAACTCAATCTTGTTTCCCAGCACTGGGTACCCTGGGCACAAAGTGACACATTCAGAACAAGCTGAGCCCCATAGCAAGCATCCCCCCACCTGGGGCACCCCTTCCCTGTGCTGTGTGGGGCTGCCCCACAGCACAGTGTGTAGGGGGAATAATGTTGCCTTGGTCTCTAGGAGACCAAAATGGAGAAGGGGTGTTCAAAGTGGGGGGGATCAAATTAAGATTAAGGCTGAACTGCCCTTGGGCAATGACACCCACGTGTGTAGGTCCAACAATGACACCCAGCTTCTGACTCTCAAGCCACAGCCCTGTTCCTGGTGGCCCTCTCCTGCTCCCCCTTCTCTGACCCTTTTTTAGTCCTGCACTACAGAGCAGGGCCAGGTGCTGCCCATTCTTGACTGTGCTGTGGCAGCCTGAGCCACCCCTGAGCCACAGAGTGTCGGAGCTCAGAATTGTTCTGGGGTCTGTATGGTTCAACCTCCTGTTGAGGCAGGGCCACCCCAGCCCAGGGCTGTGTCAGACAGCTTTTGACTGTCTCCAAGGATGCGCTCTCACAATTTCTGTGCAACCTGTTCCAGTGCTCCCTCACCCCCCAGAGTAAAAACACCCGAACTCCTCCAGCAGAGCTGGTGCCCCACAGCCACACAGTCCCTCCACTGCTGTCAGAGCACAGCCCAGACCTCCTGCCAGACCCACCCTGCAGGGCACTGTGTCATCTGGAGCTCACCTGTGAGCAGGCAGGGCAGGGAGGCCACCCCTGTCCCCGCTGCCACCAGCGAGGCCTCGTAGGTGCCGCGCTCGTCCTGTGGCAGCGCCTGCTGCAGCCGCTGGTCCATGGACACCGTGAGCACCCAGTCCCTCACCTCCTCCCGCTGCTCCTCCTGCGGGCAAAGCCAGTGCCAGGCTGAACGGGGCTGCTGCTGCTGCCGCCCCAGCGCAGCCCCACGGCACCAGGGAGCACAGGGGAGAGGATGGGCGGGCATGATGCACACACAGCACAGGCATGCATGGTGCATGGTGTGGCTTGAGAGTGTGTGTGCTGGGGGGAGAGAGAGAGTGTGTGTGTGTGTACAGGTGTGTGTGTGTACAGGTGTGTGTGTGTACACAGGTGTGTGTGTACATAGGTCTGTGTGTGCACACAGGTGTGTTTGTGTGTGTTTTGTGTGTGTACAGGTATGTGTGTGTACAGGTGTGTGTATGTACATAGGTCTGTGTGTGCACACAGGTGTTAGTCTTTTGTGTGTGTTTGGGTGTGTGTACACAGGTGTGTGTGCACACAGGTGTGTGTGTACATAGTGTGTGTGTGTGTGTATGTGTGTCTGTGTGTACACAGGTGTGGGTGTGCACACAGGTGTGTTTCTGTGGGTGTGTTTGTGTGGGTGTGTGCAACACGTCTGTGCACACGTGTTTGTGTTCACAGCTGTGTGCACACGTCTCTGTGTGTGTTTGTGTGCTCACAGTGGAGGGACAGGCAGCAGGGGCCAGTTCTGGGTCCGTTTCCATGCCCTGCAGCCTCTGCAATCCCAGCCCCACCCCA
Source organism: Camarhynchus parvulus (assembly GCF_901933205.1). Taxonomy (NCBI): domain Eukaryota; kingdom Metazoa; phylum Chordata; class Aves; order Passeriformes; family Thraupidae; genus Camarhynchus; species Camarhynchus parvulus. The sequence goes on along the minus strand of NC_044573.1, from coordinate 112,962,630 downwards.
CTCCCTGTTCAGAGGCCCTGCAGCAGCAGCTCTGCTGAAGAGGACAGGTGACACTCACAGGCACGTGCTGATGGGCTGGAAGGGGCACCTCAAAGGGAATGTCCGTCTGCTGAAAATCAGAGTGGTCCAGGGAATCCAGGTTCCCTTCTTCAATGGCCTGGAAAGAAGGGGTACAGCAGTGGGCAATGCCAGCTGCAGAGCTCACAGTACAATTCATGGCCAGGATGGCCCTGCCTGTTGGTGCTGTGGTGACCAGGCCCTCCTGTCACCCATGACCACACTCTGCAGTGTCTCAGACTCTGCCCTGTGCAGGTGGCCTTGAGAAAGGGAAAGATGTAATTGGGTGCTTTTGTTTTCCCCCAGCTGCTGCTGACAGCACCTGAGAGTGTGGCACAGCGAGGTGTCAGCTCCCTTGGATTTGGTGTTTCTGGTGGCCAGCCTGGGACTGAGGGGACTCCCAAGTCCTGTATCACAGTGGACAAAGCACTGGGCCATGGCCTCCAGCTCCCAAGCAGTTTTTCTTCCCTTGGAACAACTTGAGTGATCACCCTGAAAGCTGTAATGGCATCTGCAGCCATGAGGATTTCAGGCCTAAACTGTCAGGCCAATGTGCTCTTGGCACACCCAGGGTGACCTGGGCAGGGCTGTGCAGGTGCCTTGCATGGCAGGGCCTCCCACAGGCAGTGTGAGGGTGCCCCCTGCTCCAGGCACACGCTGGGTGGGCTCTGGGGGCTCTCAACCCATCAGTCCAAGCTCCAATGTGCAGCCCTGCAGGAGCCTCACGAGAGCCTTGGCCAGCCTGGGGGTCTGCAGTGGCCCTGTGGCAGCAATGGCAATGGCATTGTCCCCTTGGAGAGCCAGCCCTGTCACAGAGCCAGCCCCGCCTGCCCCACAGGGCATACTCACATCTGAGAGGTCCAGGAAGCGGTTCAGGAAGACAAAGGCCATGTTTTCCCAGCTGACTGCCTGGTATGGAAAGGAGCCCTGAGTGAGACTGGGCAGCTCATCCTCACAGCCAGCTCTTCTCCCAGAGCCAGGGCTGGGAAGGATGTGCCACAGTGCCCAACCAGCTCAACACCACAGGCTGTCCCACAGAATGGAGACAGGCATTATGACCAGGCTGGATGGGGCTTGGAGCAGCCTGGGATCATGGAAGGTGTCCTTGCCCATGGCAGGGGATGGAACAAGAAGAGCTTTAAGGTCCTTTCCCACCTAAACCATTCCATGATTCTATTACTGCAGGAAGTGAGGACATGCTGCTGTCCTTGCCATGTGTCACAGCTGCCAGGCAGACTGTCAGACACCTGGGTGATGCAGAGCAGCCTCACACCCACACTGACAGAGCCGGAACATGGCCTCTGTCCAGCCCTGGGTCTGTAGGTCCCATCTGCTCACTGGCTGAGGTCTGGCCAGCTGCTTGAGGAACGGCCTCCAGTGAGAGCCCAGGATTTGGGGAGATAAAGCTGAGAATCCCCGAGCCAGGGTGTCCTATGTTGTTCCCTGGTGCAGAGGCAGGCAGCTCCTACCTTGGCAGCCATGCCAGCCTCATAGAAAGCCTTGTCTGCAGGGAGCAGATCCGTGTGGCGCAGCAGGGAGATGGACAGCTGGGCAGCCATGGTGTCCTGGGGCACAGAGACACAGAATTCAGCAAAGAGAAAACAGCCTGGAGATCTCCCCACATTCACAGCAAGGACTCTGCACCCACACACGCCTTACAGGTAAAAAAGGTCAAAACCTCAGTCTTGACCCTGAGTTCCCTCACTACAGGACACATGGGACTGTCACCTGAGGGTGAAATTCTGCTTTATAAGCATTGCTATTTTTCATGAGAAGCCACACCCAAACACCCCCCATCTAAGTCACAGAACAGGTGAGGTTGGAAGGCACTGCTGGCTTGACACTGCTGGCAGTTCCCAAATTAATTCTGCCCCTAGCCCCAGTCAAAGCAGAGGCAGCCGCATGCCTGGTTCAGGAACATGCCTGGTCAGGTTTTGGCCATCTCAAGGAATGGAGACTCTCCAGCCTCTCCAATAAACCTATTCCAGCCACAGTCTCAATGAATTCTTTCTTGTATGCAATTATGTAAGAATTTTGGAGCGGGGGTGAGGAATTGAAGGGTAATTTCACTTTTCTGCTGCCAGATACCCATTGTCACACAGGAACTGCTGAGGCCACCCCTTCTTTATGGTCCCAAACAGACTGCCCAGCCCCTCAACATTCCACAGCTGTGGAGATCTGTACAGGTTTCCAAGACATCAGACTTGACTCTTGCTGTCTGACATGTCTCTGGACCCCCAACATCCACACACACAGCCATGGGGAAGTCCCAGTCTTCCCTGTGGCTTTCACTGGGGTTCTTTTCCTTTTCCCATCACAACTCTAGTGCCACATCCAGAGCCCTAGAACAATTCCACAATCCCACATGGATCAAGACTTCAGCAGGGAGGCCAAGAACAAATCCCACCACACATGAGACTCCAAAAGATCACCGGGCCTTGTGATGCCCTCAGAGAGGTCCATGAGCTCCCAAAGCCCCCCAAGAGGCCCAGCATACAGAACCAGTACCTGCTGAAGCCCTGGGCAGAGGATCTGCTCTGAAGCCCACATGTGAAGCCCAGCAGCTCTTGGAGGCCAGGAGAGCAGAGAGGAAGCCATCCCTCTCTTGGGAAGATCAGGTTTTTTGTGATTCCTGATTTTCTACTGGCACCTCTGCTCTCACAAGTCATGCCAAGCACAAGGATCAGCTCCTGCCCTGGTTTACAGCTCAGCCACAGAGGCTGGGACAGCACCCATGGTAAGTAGAAAACACCACCCACAGTTCCTGGTGGGCTGCCAGGTCACTGCAGTCCCATTCTCAGGCATCCATGACGGGTGATTTATGGGAATAGTGACCCATGGACAGCTCCAAACCTGCAGCTGCCCATGGGGTTCCCCCTCTGGGAGGTGAGCTGGCAGAGGAGCCCCAAAGCCTCACCAGCTGCTTCAGGCCCTGCGCGGCGGCGCGGGCGGCGCAGTAGTGGCAGATGAGCAGCATCCTCTCAAACTCCTCCTGGGCTGCAGGGTCTGCCTCGCTGCACTTCACCAAGTTTTCACACTGAGAAGAGAACATGAGAGCAACTGAGAGCAGGAGAGCACGAGGGTACTCTACATCCACATGAGACAGGGAAGTCAGGAGAGAGAAGGATCTGGAATATGCAGACACCTCTGGCACTGGATGAGGGCTGGGCCTTGGGTGCTCTGAAAGCTGCTGAGGGAAGGAGGCTCTGGGAGCCAGGGGGAGTCACCAGCACTGCAACAACAGCCAGCACTGGGAGCAGGGGTGAGCCTGCATGGACAAAGGGAGGGTTTTTTGATTTTGCTTAGGCTTGCGGTAAGGACAGAAACAGAGATAAGGCAATCATGGCCCTGGCTGAGGTGTTCTGGACAGGAACGAGGAGCAGAAGGCTCTCAGCCTCCATGAGGAGAATTCATATTTTCCAGGCTCAGCAGCTCTGTGCTTTCCCCATGCAGGCTGCTGATTTTGGGGTAGGATCAGAAGAGGAGGTCACGACAGCTCCCATGTCACAGTGACACCTGGAGCTCTGCAAGGGCTGGTGTCAGACCCACTCCCAGGATTTGGCCTGGAGCAAGGGCCAGGGTCCAGACCCACTCCCAGGATTTGGCCTGGAGCAAGGGCCAGGGTCTAGACCCACTCCCAGGATTTGGCCTGGAGCAAGGGCCAGGGTCCAGACCCACTCCCAGGATTTGGCCTGGAGCAAGGGCCAGGGTCTAGACCCACTCCCAGGATTTGGCCTGGAGCACAGGGTCTCCTTCTCTGCCTTCTCTTGCTCAGCCAATCCACTTCCCAGGATCCTGTTTTCCTACTGTCCACACTGCCAGCTCTCTGCTCTTAGCTTGTGTTCTACAAACACTGTCCATGTCACCTGTCGAGAGGCTGGTTCCTCTCCCTGCTGAGTCAAGCCCCCTGGCTGGGGCTGAGCAGGCAGGGGTGACACCGCCACACTCACCAGAGCCAGGAGCACGTCCCGCAGTTCTGCCCAGCCCGGGTACGCCTCGGCACAGTTCCTGCCGGGAGCGTTCACCATCTCCACAAACAGACGCTTGTAGATGTTGAAATTCTGCAACAAAAAGGACACAAGTGTGGAAGGAGACAGGTGAGGAGTCAGCAGACTCCAGAGCTCTCCTGCTGCCAAGCATAGGCCACGAAAAGGGCTGCAGAGGGGCAGTGCTGCAGGAAGGGGGGCTGGGGATAAGACAGGCAAACAGGGAAGGATGCAGGGATGCTTCCTGCAGCCAGTGCTCTCAGAGAGGCAAATGGTTCCTTTTGTTCTGAACTTGGTGCTCAAGGTGCTCAAAACAAATACAAACACAAACACTCAACTTCCCCTGCTCCTTCCCATGGAGAACAAGCCGGGAGATTTCCTTCAGCCCTCTGAAGAACCCCCTGCAGGGCTGGGCATGCTGAGCACGAGGCAATCCCAGCTCAGGTGGGAGCCTGATCCTGTAGCAGATCCTGCAGCCTGACCCTGCAGCAGAGCACAGCCCACAGACAGCCCAGCTGGGGTGCCTTCCTCACCTGGGGGTTGGCAGGGGCTCCGTGCTGGGTGTACAGGTGCAGGGCTCTGTCCCAGCAGCCCTCACAGATCAGGTGTGTTGCATACAGAGCCACGTACTTGTGCAGCACCTGATAGCTCTGGAGAAGACACACAGAAAGCAGCAGCATGAGGATCATGAACTTGGTGGGTGTGGATTCAGCCGTGTGTGCGCAACCCCACACACCTGGGTCCCAAAGGGTGAAACCAACAGGTAACCAGAGCCAAACTGCCCTAAGCACAGCTGGGCTTGATGTGGGCCCTAGTGACACCTTTGTCTTGGCTGGCTGATGCTGTGCTGATCCTCCACACATGCCAAAACAGCTGTTTTGCAGCTGCCCACCACTTGCCAAAGGAATACTGCCAAACACCTGAAGGATGCAGCACCTCTATTATGTGTCAACAAGGCTACCAACTGTAAAGCAGCCCTCAGTCTAACAAAGAAAGTAACTAAAACCCTGGGTGAAGGTGTAATTTACAAAGCTGCTCTAGTCCACTACCCACATGCTGTCACAGCTCCAGGACTGCAAACTTTCTGAGAGGGCTGCTCACACCAGTGCTGACCCCACAGACACTGCTGAGAACTGCTGTTGGCCTCACAGAAATTCAAGTGAGGAAAGAGCTGCTTCACACATGCATAAATATGGTAATGAGAAGAAGAAAATGGCACAAAGTGTGCAACCCTGTTAAAAACTGAGCAATGGAAGCAAGTTTATGATGCAGAAGAAGGACGAGTGTCCCGGCAGATGCCCAGAACTCCAACACCCAGCTGGGTGCTGGTGAAGCACCGTGTTCAGCATAGCCTGGGATAAAGGCTGAGTCTGGTGTGTGACCTGTTCTGATAAATGTACCATTCTTGCTGTATAATCACTGTAGAGCAGCTGAGTCACAGCGATTATATTCTGCACTGGTTATGGAAAAGGATCATGCCAATGCTCTCTTGGAGGCACGAGCAGACACCAAGATCTTCTCAGACTCAGTGTGGCTTTGTGGTGTCCAATACAATAAACTGAGTCTTTCCCATTAAATGGAATGTGCAGTTATTCTCTGGTTCCTGATAAGCAGAGTATCAATGGGGGAGCCTCCCAAGAGAACAGTGACTTCAACAGAGACCATCTGCATCACAGAGAAGCCCAAGTCTTAGAGACACCAAGTCCACTCTAGTAGAATCCAAAGGTAGGTTATTGGAACCAAAGTTATAAAACCACAGTCCCAGACATTCCCAGAGCTTTTCCAAGGCTTCAGCTGGCCTGGGTGACAAGCTGTGATGTCCCTACTAACTGCAGATGCTGTTGCCAAGGCTGCCCTGTTATTCAATCTGAACCAATATCTCACTCCAAAGAACTGCTTGCCCTTGGTTACCTCCATGATCAACAACCATTTAACCAACAACTGTTTTACAGCCAATCACCAATCAACAACCATCCCTCAAAGTACATCCTGGTAATCGAGAGCTGTCTTCTCCTGCTACTTCCTTGAAAGAGCACCATAAAACAGTTTCATTTTGCTTTTCTCCATTTTATTACTCTGCTGAGGTAATTTTGTTAGTTTCAGGTCAGTAAAACTGAAAAAATGTCCGATTTGCTTTCCTGACTAGGATGTCTCATTCTGACTGACACCACTGCTCCCAAGACCACAGAGAAAGAAGGCTTTCTTCGACAAATCCCTGTTTCCATGGTACCAATTACTTCCAGCCCAAACAACTCATTTAGCTTCTTCCAATGCTCCATTAATCACAAATTATAAACACAATATGCTTCCAGGTTCTAGCACTTCCCCACTCAGCCTCACTGGCCACGGTGGGGACAGTGGTGTGGAGCACCACCACCTGCAGTGCTCTCCATGCTGCCCACCCACTGCAGGGCTCCAGGAGCCCAGCTGTGTCCCTGAGGGCTCACACAAGCACTCACCTGCTTGGCTGCGACCTCCAGGCACTTCTCCCACTGCCCCTGCTTTGCATATATATCCAGAGCTGCCATGACATCAATTCCCACCAGCTGAGGATGGAAACAGCCAAGAATTCACTGTGCAGGCCAGGCTTCCTGCTCACGTGCACACAAGCATCAAGTCAGCCATGTCTTTCTTTCCCAGACACACAGGCTCTTCCCCTCCACAGAATGAAATCACAGAGCCTGTGTGACCCATCTTCCACTGAGAGGGACCTGCTCAGGCTGAGGAGGTTGGCCCATGTGAACCTTATGAAGGTCAACAAGTGACAGATGCTGCACCTGGGTCAGAGCAACCCCAAACACAGAGGCAGCCTGGCAGAAGAATGGAGGGCAGGGCAGAGGAGAAGGACTTGGGGGTGTTGGTGGGCAACAAATTGGACATGAGCTAGCAATGTGCGCTTGGAGCAACCCACTCTAATGCAAGGTGTCCCTGCCCAAAGCAGGAGGTGGACTGAAGCTTGAGGAGAGCTTTAAGGTCCTTTCCCAGTCAAACCCTTCCATGACTCTGTGGCCTGGCATGCAGCAGCCATGGCTCACAGGCACACACACAGACTCCTCACTCGTACCCATAGTCAGGCAGAAGGCCCCAGGACCAGCACAGGTCCTGACATCACTCCCCAGCCTGCAGATATCCCAATACGTACCGAATCCACCTTTCCTTGTTTTTTTAAATACTCCTTGTAACGCTGGTCCACATACTCCTCTGACCTGCGGGCAGAAAGAATCCTAAAAGGCAGCAAAACTCAAGTCTTGCAGCAGTGCAGAGGTTGGATTCAACTTTGGAACTAGCAGACTTGCAGATGTGCTGTGTCCTGCTAGCAGCTGCTGGTGCACAGATGGACGGGGAAGGAAAGGGTCTAAGCAGCTCTTCACAACAGAATATGTGAGGACAACAAGGGATCACAGGGCTTTCAGAAGGAAGGGCATGGACAGAGTTATGGCAAGGGAAAGGGAGATAGGGATGGGGTGAAACCAAAGGGGAAAACAGTTTCTGTGGGATGTGTGGCAATAGGAAAGTGTCAGAATGTGAAATGGCTTGGGAAGGGTGGAGAATGGACCTTGCTGAGTGTGGGAAAGCCACTGTGGGAGAATCCAGGAAACCTAGGACAGTACAGGACAGGACAAGGGACCAGCTGGGGGTGGGAGGGGGAACAGGACGGGTGTAGTTTGCAAAGCTCAGGGCATACCTGGGGTCGAGCTCCTTGGCTGTGTGCTTGGCTTTGCTCCATTCCTCCCCTTCAATTAAAGCATCAATAGCTTCTCGGGTGAGGTCCAGGTTCAGGTAGAGCTCAGCTGCCTGCAGGGCCAGAGACACTTCCATGGGAGGCAAAACCCCAAGGGTTCCCTGCGTCCCAGGCTGAAGCTGGTGCTGGATCAGCACACAGACACAACAGAAAGTCTCTTCCCAAAAGATAAGCCTCTCCTCTGCTTCTTGCCTTCTCCCAAGGCCTGGCTCTCTCGCTATTCCAGGACTTGATTCATTCCCCTCTTCCATCCTCCTTGAAGATTCTGCACAGCCTGCCTCAAGAGAAGGCCACCCACTCACCCATCACCCCAGGATGTGACCTGACCTCCTTCCCTTGGACAGAGCTCTCCCTTCCACTGTCACCACTTCTTGAGCAGCCCTGGGGCAGGAGCCAGTCCTCACCATGCTGTATTTCTTCATGGCCACCAGCTGAGGAGCCACGGTCCGTGTCACCTCCACGCCCTGTGACTGATCCAAGAATTTCACAGCCAACTCAGCAGCCTGTGAAGAGAAATTGTCAGCAGCTCAACTGATGAAAATGGTGGGAGAGTGGGATGAAGCTGGGAAGGGCTCAGTCCCAGCTAAAAGACTGACAGTTGGAAGCACTTGAATGATGGAGGAAGGGGAGAAATGGCAAGTCAGAGGAGCAAAGCCCAGCCACTTTCACACCTGGGAGAAGATCAGGCAAGGACATAATTGTAGCTGAAAGTGGCACAAGGACATGGGTGTGAGTGAGAAGCATGAGCAAAAGCACAGCACAAAGGTGGCATGGAGCACAGGAAGGTGCTCCTCTAGCAAGGGCTGAATCACAAAGTGCAGCTCTGCAGTGCAGGGAGCCGTGGGCACACAGACATGGGCCTGGCACAGGCAGAGGTGCCAGAGCAAGGGAGGCAGCACCACGCAGGATAAGCACAGCCTGCCATGGCTCAGGAGAACAGCTATGAAGGCTTTCAGCCCTGCAGGCTCTCCTGAGCCCTGCAGTGACACAGATCCCTGAGGTGCACTCAGGATGTGGAAGAGCTCCCAGGCAGAAGAGCAGATGAAGGGAATCCCAGCCCCTGACAGTACCTTCAGCAAGCACTTCTCCACCAGGACACTGTTGCTGGGATCCCGCACCTTCAGGTAGCAGTCCACGGCCCTGGCATACTCCCCAGACTGCTCCCACTCCCGGGCCTGCTCCAGCAGCCCTTCAGGTCCACTGCAGGAGGAATGCAGGCTGTGAGCAGGACGGGGAAGCTCCCACAGATCCTGAGACAGCGTGCAGGGGGTGGGCAGGGAGGTGCACATGACAGGCAAGCAGGGAGCTCAGACAGAGCGGAGCATGCGACAGAGAACATGGACAGTGCTGAGGAAAGAACTGACCAAGGACCCTGGGGAGATGTAACAGCACTACAGGAGACCATGGAGATTTGTAAGTGAGGCAAGATGCCATCTGGGAGATCTTGGATGGCAGAAATAAGACTCCCAGAGAAATAAGGAAGGATGATAGGAAACCTATGCAGTAAGAAGTCTGGAGTCCTCAAGAAGGAAACAAGTCAGGGATCCCATCAGGCTGTCTCTGTAAGGCATCAGCAAAATGGCCATGGGGAAGAGCTTCCAGGCTATTTCCTGCAGCATGACCCCAGCACTCCTTACCTGGAGCCTTTCTTGCCAGCCTCTCTGCCACACTCCTCCTGCAGCTCTCCCAGCCTACCAGGCAGGTATTCCTTGCAGATCCGCAGGGCCTCACTCCACATGCCAGCCTCCTGCACAGGCACAACAGGGAGAAGTTCCCACCAGCTCACCAGGATCCCCCACACTCCTGCTATCACACCTACCCCCTCATCTTCATCTTGCCAGAGAACTGACTAGAAGAAGCAACCACAGTAGCACCACCCAATTCTTTCCTCCCCGAGAATGGCACCTGTGTCTGTCCACCTGCCCTAACCACCTCAGGGGAACATGCTCATCCATTCCAGCTACCTCAGTGGAATGGGCACTTAGGCCTCCAAATGCACCCACTTGTGCTACCCCAAGGACCACCCATCCTCCAGAACCATGAGAGAGCAAAGCTATGATATGAAATCCACTGGTTCAGTCTTCAGGCCAGAATTCAGTTCCTCCAGAAACCCTGAGTAAATGATTTCTCTTTGGCTACTAAGCTGACAGGGGGAACTGGGAGGTGAATTTCACTCCTTCATCTAAACTGGGTTCTTGTCCAGTGAGGAAGGCAAGGATGTTGCTACAGGCTGCACTCACCTTATAGTACTTGATGGCCAGCTCAGGTCTCTGTGCTCGCAGGAGGAAGGCCTCTGCCTTCTGGAACTCTCTCTGCTCAAAGGCAAACTGTGCCTGTCCAACCAGCACATCAGCCACGCTGTCTGGGTCGTGAGCCTCAGCCACACGTTGTGCCGCGTCCCAGTTCTGGTTGTGCACAAACCTGGGGGATGAGAGGTACCAGGGACACCAGGTGGAACAACAAGGATAATAAGGAGCCGCCCAGTGCTGGAGAGGCAACCAGGCTGGCATTGCATGGCGAGAGCAGACACAGCAGCATGTGGAGGGCACATACATCAGCACAGCTTCCTTGGGCTTCCCAGCTTTAATGAACTCTCCTTCGGCCTCTTCAAATTTGCCCTAAAGGAGAAGAAGTGATTTGTTTGCACACCTTCCTGTTCTGGCATCATCACATGACCTCCTCTACTCATCCAAGGCAGCATTATGAAACACAGGTGTGTGGAGCTTGGCACTGTCATCATGGAGCCCTTTGGGAATGCAGGGACTGCAGCCACAACTGCGACTGCTGCAGCAGCCCAGGGACAACTGCTCAGTTACCTGAGGGACTGGAGGACTTGCACCTGTTCCAGGGGGAAAATTACCTCATCTTCTAGGAACATGGCATACTTTAAGTGGATGTCTGGCATCTTCTGCTTCATGGAGAGGCGGGCCAGCTCAAAAGCAAATTCGAAGACCCTGCAATGAAAGAGAGAAGGACTGGGCTGTGAGTGTGTGCCTTCATCAAGAACAAGACACTGGGAGAGGACAGAGGGCAATACAGGGGGCCCCAAGTGAATTAGCACTGTCTGTTCCTCCTGTTCCTGACCAGGAGCTTTTAGAGTCCTTACTAAGGAAATTTGGCTCCTTCACACCTGCTGTTAGAGCCCAAGGCAGGAGCCAAGAGATGTGGGAGCCTCGGGAAGAGCAGTAATGAATGGCCATACAGGCAGACACCAGGCCAGCTGCAGAGCAGGGCCAAAGCTGTTGTGGCAGACAGTTACTTATGGTGACGTGAGGAGTACCTCCTCATGCTCAGAGGCTCTCACGAGCCTTCCCCTGCAGAGGCTGAGGGACAAACTGCATTTGACTGCCAGCTCAGACTTGGCATTTGAGAGACTGACACAAAGATGAGAAGTGGGATGTGCCAAGGATGTGGAAGGCCTGTGCGAAGCATGGTGGGCTGGGAAGGCATGTCATTTTCTGGACCTGCAGCTACCATGTGCACACAGTTATCTTGGCCCACACGTTTTTCTCTGGTTGGCAGAGGGGAGGGAGGTGCTGGGCACCTGCATACCCACTGTCCGTTGCATGGTCAATGGCCATCTCCAGAAGTCCAAATTTGCTGAGGAGTTTCACAGCTGCCTCTCCACCCAGGCTCTTTGCCCACAGATAGGCCACATGCTTGTGGGAGTTTGCACCCCCATATGCCTTGGCCACCTGTCCAAAGAAAAGGAAATGGAAAAACCCAGTGTATGTTTCATCTTCAGCAGATTGAGCCCCTCTCATGTGCTGCCTGCCAGCAGGAGGGAGCCCCAGAACCATCTGTTCCCTCCCAACAAACCCTTCTGCAAGCACCACTGCACTGGTGAGGGGGACAGTAAGACAAAGGCACACATGGTGCAGCAGAACAGCTGCTGCCTCAGCACAGCCACATCAGGAGGGAACCCAGCATTCCATGGCCATGCTGAGCAGAGCAGTGCTGAGGGGCTGTGGCCAGAGCAACACCACTGAGGTACAACAGGATGAGAGATCAGGGCAGAGCCTCGAGGAAGGCAGCCCAGCAGAAAGGCCAAGGGTCAAACCCTGCAGGCTGGGAGGCCCATAGGGCTCCAGTTCTGAGGCTGGGTAGGGTACACCAAGTGCTCTGATCTTGCAGTGAACAGAGACAAAGCAGTTTCCACCAGGACCCCACAGCCAGAAGCTGACCCCTGCACAGGTGGGGAGCTGTGAGTGATTATTACCCTGTATGCCTCTTCCCACATGTCATTCATTCTGTACATGTTCACTGTGGTCTTCCAGTCTTTGGCTTCCAGGTAATGATACTCAGCTTCCTGCAGGCGCCCCTCTGCCTCCAGCTCCTGCAGTCAGAGGCAATAAGGCAGTGACACTTGTGTGGACATCTGTGCATTCCCCCCTTCTCCTTTACAGGCTGCAGTGTGAGCTGAGAAATGCTTGTTAGCCCTTGGCCTTGAAAACACCACCTGGGCTCAGCTCTTCCTGAGCTTATCAGAAACACTGTCTTGCTCCAAGGAACTGCTGCTGTTTAATGAGCTTCTGTTTTCCTTATGACCAGCCTTGGGAAATATTCCTCTTGCCTGAATAGCGTAACACTCCTGTTCTCACACTTTCAAAGAAAATGCCAACCCAAACTCTGGTCAGGATGAAGCACTGTTATGACTGAAGCCCTTGTGATCCTATAAACAGCAGTCCAAAATGAGACCCTTTTGAGGTGTCCTGGCACCACAGCAGGCTGTGACCAGCAACCTCCCTCTGGGGAGGACACCTGTCAGAGCCAGCAAACCCTCAGGATTGCTAGAACACAATGTGTGCTGGGCCAATAGCTCCCTCCTTGAGGCCTGATCCTTCACCCACTGGGAGATGCAAAGGCCTCCAAAGTGAGGATTTCACTGACCTCTGGGGGGAATTTTTCACAGGTACCTTGTAGGCACTGACTGTTTCTTTCTGGGTGCATAAAGATGCACGTATGCTATAGCAATTCTGGGAGAAATGTAGCTTTCTTAAATGTTTCAGTATCTTGGATATCTAAGTAAATTAGGCCTGTAAGTAAGGTTAAGTTATAGTTATAAACTTACTTGACTGCTGCTGAGCGTTGTTCTTTTGCTAAGCTGTTAAACATAAGTTATAAGCTAAGTGTTGCCAAGTGTTGCTCTTCTGCTGAGTTGCTAAGTATAACTTCAAAGTTGTAAGTTAGGCTAAATGCTGTTAAGTGTTATTCCTCTGTTAGATTGTTAAGGTTAAGCTATAAATTAAGTTAGATATAAGTTAAATGCTTTCCTATGTTAAATTGTTAGTCTTAAGGTATAAGTTAAAGTACTCTTATATTTGAGTGCTGTTAGGCTTTCAGGCTGTGTTCTTTTTTATTCTTGCCCACACTGTTTTTTGTCACACCCACCCACCCATCCTCACAGATAGTACTTAGTTAATTTCTTCTTTGATTGCCTGGGCTTTGTTTGATTTTGTTGTTGCTAGTCTTTCCTTGTTGTGCCTTAGCTGTCCTGTAAGTAGTAGAGTGAATCTCGACAACAAACTTGTTCTGCTTTGATACTTAATGCTAAATCTGACTTTTGCTCATACCCTTGCCACTGATTTTTTAAAGCGATCTCAAAACCTCGTCTGTAACAACAATCTTGCCCCTGCTTGGTTTAGCTGATCCCCTGCCATGAGATGCACTCACCTTGCCCAGGTGCAGGTGGGTATCTCCAAGTAAGTCCTTGTGGTACTTGGCCACTAGGCAAACCATCTCATCATACATCTTACACTTCTTGTACATGGTGATGGCCAGATCAGGTTCATTCACAGTGATGTACAGCCTGGCAACACAAGCACATCCAAACAGCTCAGCCAAGGGCAAGACTAGTCCCTGAAACCTTTCCACATCCTGAAATACCAGCTTCAGCTCTCTGTGTGTGGAGAAAGCTCCTCTGACCATTCCAAACCCCAGTCCCAACTTCTCCCTCTAACCCAGGAAAGGGCTTCTCCTCACTACAGCTGATTTTTCAGGGCTCAGTCTTGGGCTGACATCAGTACTGGAGGAAACTCACCTCTCTGCTTCCTTGTACTTGCCCTGTCTCTCCATCTCCTGGGCCTGGGTTATGTACAGCACTGTCACTTCCTCCTGGCTCATACACTTGAGTGCCAGCTGCCAAAAGGAACGCACAGGGGAGAAATGAACAGCAGTTCCCTGACACATGGCAGTGAAGGAGAAGGGAAAACAAATTTCCTTCCCATCTGACAAACAGATATCTGTGCTGTGTGCTCTGCAAAGAATGGGCAGTCATTTGTCACTGTCACAAAGCACACAGGACCAGCTCTTGGAGAAGGCCATTTGTGCCAGAGGTGCACCCACATGGGGCTGTGAGAGGGAGAAGGCCAGGGTCAGGATGGGAACACTGGATTTCTTGCTGGCTACTGGATGTCCCTGCACACGTATCTCGGAAGAGTCCTGGTTGATCAGGTATTGGTGCACAAGGCACTGCCACCTGCTGATGGAAGGCACATCTCACCAAGTGCGGTGAGGTTCACAGAAGCTTTGGCTGCTGACTCACCTTGTGAGCCTGTTCCCAGAGCCCAGCCTGTGTGTACATGTCAATGGCATCCTTGGTCTGGCCTCCTTTGATGTACAGCTCCTCTGCAACCTGCCAGGAAAGGACCACACTCAATACAGCCAAGGGACATGCAGAGCAGTGGTGGCTGTGTCTGTGCCCTCACCTGATACTCCTGCAAAGCTGCATAATGCTGGGCAATCTTGAGGTAATATTTGGCTGCTGTCTGTTTGTCCTGCAAGTCCAAAATGTAGATGGCCTTCTTCCACTGCCGGGCTCCCAAAGCTGCCTCGAGGGCCTTAATTGAGCACCTGGCACCAAAGCCATCAGCCTTTAGAGCCAGGCAGCAGGCATCTCCTCTAGCTACACCGTGCCAGGGAGACTAGAGTGCTCTGCTGCCTGATTCAGCTGCCTGAGTTAGAGCAGCATAAAGCAGCTGAGTAACTGGCAGTGCTAAGGGGGATGAAAGGACTGGGTCAGCAGGGAAGAGCAATCAGCACTGTGAGACCTTGGGAGAGATGTGGGGAGCCATCAATGGCTGGTGCACACAAGCAAGTGGGGCACTCCTAAGCGGGGTAGTGGGGGCTCACTCAGGCAAACCCCCAGCTGATAGAGGCAAAGGTATCAACTCCATGCCAGTACCCAGCAGCTTATACAGCCTTGCCCTGCTCCCACCTGGCTTCGATGTAGTGGTTGATAGCAGCATCCAGCTGTTTCTGCTGCACCAGATGGTCTCCCCAGGCCTCCTCCAGCTTCACAACCTCTGCAGGAAATGCCAGGCGAGCCAGCTCCACGGCTGTAAGGGGACACAAGAGCTGTAATGCTGAGGCCAGCAGGGAAGCAGAACTGTGGGGCAAACATGGGCCTTGGACCTGGCATAGGAGGAGGGGAATGGTGACTGCCTAAGCCACTCCAGCTCCCATGGGCTACCCAGCAGCCCAGACCCTGTGGAGAGCTGGGTCAAACCCATGCTGCTGCAGTCAGCATGGTCAAGGCTTGGGAACAAGACACTCTCCTGGGACTGCATGTGCAAGTACAACTATGTGAAAATACCCTGAATGATATGATAGGTGGGAGCTGCAGAGCATCCAGGCATCTCCAGGCTCCAGGGCAATATTTCATGCTGCCACCAGGCCAGAGCAGCCAGGCTCCTGCTGGAGATGAGTGGGAGGAACACATTGAGCACAGTACCTTTCAGGAAGGCACTGCCCTTGCCATAGCACTCCAGAGCCTTTCGTGTGTTCCCAACCTTCTCAAACAGGTCTCCAGCCTAGGACAGAGACAAGCTGCCAGTTTCCAGAGCCACCAACCCCATGTCATCACACCCTACCAGCTCCATGCACACTCTGCACCAGCTCTGCCCTCCCAGCTAACCAAGTGGGTGGGGATTGATGAACTACTAGGAAAGACAACATGAGCCAAGACCACTGTCCTTCCTGCTTACTGACCCCAGCACAGCCATCCTGGAAGACCAAAGGCTCATCCCCTTCAGTATTTGAACAAGACCACACATCTAAAGAACTGTAAAAACAGAGCAAGTATATTCCAGCCTTTCCTCTCGTTGTCCATCTCTGACAACCTGCACAGTAGGAGCTGCCTGACTTTGTTGTGATGCCTTCACATCATCGTACTTAATGGCTTTTGACAGACTCTACCTCCATGATTTGTCTAATAATTTTTGGACTATTTATACTTTTGGTAACAACATCCAGTAGCTGGGAGCTCCAGTTAAGTCTTTCAACTGAAAGCTTAAGGAGAGATGACAGGTTTGAAAAAGTACAAAGTTGTCTTGTGTTAAAATGGCCAGAAAATGCTGAAGATAAATTGAGACTAAAGAAATGTAATTTATAAAAGAGACATAAAACAAGCTAACAAAAAGCAGGGTTTTTTTTTTTCACAAATCATCTAACTGAACTGGGTAACTCATAGCCAAAATTGTAACTTAAAATCTACACATGGTTCAAGCAATAATTTGACAAGCTCATAGAAGTAAAATCTATCAAGAGCTCTCAAACACAGAAGTAGAGCTGTTCAGGTACATTACAGGCTTCAAACTGCTGAACCCCATGAAAACACGCTAGAGGAAGTGCCACCCTGTATTTGCCTGCCCTGTTCTTTATTTTTATGCTTTTTTTGAATAAGTGCCTCTGGCAGGTGCTTATTGCTTAAGCACCTGCCAGAGGCCACTGTTGGCCAGGATGCTGAGCAGTGAGCAGACTCAGCACTGCTTTCTTGCATTAATGTGATGTGCTATGGAAAAAACACCCTTTGGTTTTAAAACCATCACCTCACAATAACACCCATTTTTGGTGTTATTAGACACAGCGAATATTCATATCCCTTCTTTATGATATTCATGGCTTTACAGACAGTCTTCAACTCCTTTGTTTTCCTTCCTTAACTTTTCCATTTAGACCATCTTTACCCCATATTTTATTCTGATATGAGGAAGCACTGACATTTCCACAGTGATATCAAGTTTTCAGTTTGATTCACAATTCTGTTCTGTTCCAAATCTTCCTAAGGCCTCCTTAACTATTACTGACATTCTATGTTCTGGAGACATGTCACGAATCAGATGTGATCTTTTTCCTGATTAATAAGAGTAATTCTAGACCTCACCCACGTACAATGGGCACAGTGAGGATTTCCTCATAAATGTTAACTACAACCTCATCAACCCAGAATTACCTCTGCTACTTTCCAGCCCAGTGCCCCTGTGTCTCACAGGTGCAGAGGATGGGGTAAGGCCCTGATGCCCCTAGGCTGAACGCCCAGTGGGAAGGGCACTCACCTGTTCATACAGTCTCACAGGTGCAGAGGATGGGGTAAGGCCCTGATGCCCCTAAGCTGGAAGCCCAGTGGGAAGGGCACTCACCTGTTCATACAGCTCCCCTCTGATCAGTGCTGTGGAGATCCTGTCGATGACATCCCCGTTGGTGAGCAGCTCGTCCCTGCTCATGGCCAGCCGTGCTGCTTTGGCTGGCAGTCCTGCCCGCAGGTACAAGCTGATGGCTGCCAGGTAGTCACCCTGGCCCTCCTGGACCTCCCCAGCCTTCTCCTCCTGCTGGGTGTCCAGCAGCCACTGGTAGTAACCCCGACGCAACTTCTCCAGCATTGGGTGTCCCTAAGGAGAAACACAGAACTGGGAGTCCTGGGTAGGATGAGATATTGTCCAGCTCATCCTGCAGGCTCTGAGCAGCTGCTCACAGCACCAGGCCTCTTGTTGCCCAGTTATCAGAAACTACAATGCCAGCCCTGTGTACCAATGGGCACTACCCATTCTTTTTTGAAGCACAGATACTCCCAAACCAATTTCAGTAGCTTTTCTCTATGTTCATCTAGGTCTGTACTCACACCAGTGCAACCTTCCCTTCTACTTGGAGCCCTTCTAAGCAGAAGCAAGGTAGGGCAGGTGAAAAGAACACAGACCCTGAATGGACTCCCAACCAGAAGATCTACCAAGCAAGACCAGCCTATAGCCCAGTGCAGCAGTACTCTGTACCTTGGCCTTGGCCACCACAATGCATTCATCCCACATGTGCAGCTCCTGGTACATGTCCATGGCCTCCTCTGGGGCGTTCTGGGTTGGAAAGCAAAGTGTTAACCCGAGCAGACACACTGCTAAGGAGCTCTCACAGCAGGCAGGGTTAGGTGTGCAGAAAACACTTGGAAAAGTGTACTGTCTCCATTATTTGGATATACATCCTCCCTCACACTCTTCCTACACCTCAGGGTAATTCCACACTTCAGAACAAGGAATACCTTTTCTACTTCATGGAGAAAATTCTTCTGCTAGGAACAAGCAACATCTTCCTTTCCTCTTACAGCAGAGGGCACACACCTCCCCACCCAGCATTAAACAGAACCTTCTCCACTCCTTGTTCCTTTACTCACTTGTTCCAGAAAGATCATCTCTGCCAGCTTGTAGTTCTTGTCCAGCATGGCCAGGCGGGCCCGCACCAGGTAATGGTCTGTGCCATCCCCACCCTGCAGACAACAGCAGCAAGCTCAGTGTGCTGAGGGAAAGAACAGGCTCTGGAATGGAACATGGAGGGCACTGCAGCTGGAGGCTGGCTCACTACAGGAACAAAAGACAGTTGAGAATCACAGCAGTGACAAGCCAGGACAGTATGAAGTGGCCAGCCTTGGACAGAAGACAATGTCAGCAGTTTCTACATGAACAGATACTGGTCTCTAGGGTGACACTGGTGAGCAAGGACACAGAAGATCATGTGCATGCGAGTGTTTACAGGGAAACTGCTGCTCTGCAGAGCAGGAAAAGTTTCACTTACATGCTCCTGAGCTGCCTGGTCAGCAATGGCATTGGTTTCATGCAGAAATCGAGCCTTTGCCATGTTTCCCAGAGCTGCAAAGCACCTGGAAAATGCAAAGCAGTTAGTCAATACGCAGGTTTTGTTGCCCAAGATAAGAAAATCAGAAACCAGGCAGCAGACTCAGCTCAGCAATGGGAGAGGTGGGGTGGCCTGCTTCAAGAGAAGGATTTTGCCAAGACCTATGTTCAGATGTGCCTTCTAGCCCTGCTCCATGGGAGAATCCAGGAACATGACCAAGGCTCATGTTTCACTTCCCCAGGCTTCAGCAGTGCCTCAAGCTTGTTGATGTCTGTCAGCTCTCTGAGTCCTTGCTATACACAGCTTTGGGCTAACATCAGCAAAAATTTATGCTACAGACAGAGGTGTTCCCAGCCCTGGTTCTGGCATTACCAGCTGGGATGAAAAGGCAAAGCCATGGCCTGGCACAGAGAACAGGTAAGTCTCCAATGCAGGGAATACTCCAGACCATACACAGAGCCACATCTTTAGCTGGACCCTGGTTTCTGGGGTTCAGCAAAGAGCACGTTGAAGCCATGAAGGTGTGATGTACCTCTCTGCAATGTGCAGCTGTCTCACTTCCAAAGCCAGTCTGCTGAGAGTCTTCCACATGGCTTCAGTCTCTGTGGACATTTCCAGTGTCTCCAAAAATGCAGCAGCCCTTGAGACAGAGATTTGCAGACTTTCAGTGACAGAGGAGCTCTCTGAAGAAAACCCCACACTGAGACAGGAGCTTCCTAACCAGAGTGGCACTGAAACCAAACCAGCTGGGTGCCCAGCTCTGAAGAATGTAATGCAGAGCCTGACAGAGCAGGGGGAAATTCAAACATCTAGGCTATTCCTACCTGGGCTAAGGCACTTAGAGGCAGATTATCAGCAGAAGGCTGTAGCAGTGTGGGACAAATCTAAAGTGTTCTGTCTGATACAGGTCCCTACTGAGAAAGACTCTGAAGACACAACAGTGCTATGAACAGGTGAAGTTTTCTTCTCTGGTCACTTTTAAAAGCCCTCTAAGAGTATCAGCAGTATCCAGGCAGCTGCCATGAGCACTTCAGGCAGTCAATTTTCACTCTGCACAGCTCCTGGATGTTTCCATGATACTGCCAGCATCCCTGGAAGGGCAGCAGTAAAAGCACCCAAGCACCATTGCACATCTGGCTGCTCTGGGGACTCTTATTCACTGCAATTAATTGACAGCTACCTTCAGCAAAGCCCTGTTGATGTCTGTGGGACCAGACTGGCCAGTCTCTCCCTGAGTTTGAAACCACAAAGCTGCAAGGAGGCAAAAGCTGAAAAATCTCTCCTGAAGGAGTCTGATGTTCATTATGGCCAGACCTGGCACCAACACCATGCTGAGAGTCTGAAGTTCAACTCCGGAAAGCTGTGCTGCTGCCATTCATGGGTCATTGATTCCCAGGTGCCTGGCATGTGGCATGAGCTACCTGCCATCCCCACTGGCATATCCAGCACTTACCTGTGATAGTCCCCATCATCAATGGCAGTTCCAAACTCTATAAGGCCTTCATCCAGGGTGTAGGGCACGGTGTTCACCCCTTCAGATACTATCACTTCAGTCTTTCCATCATTCCTTTCCAAGCCTACAATATCCCCCTAGAAAGAGGACCAGCTGTCAATACTCCCGTGCTCATCTGAAGTGTGTGGGGTTTCAGGGGTGTGAGGGCAGCACTGCAACAGCTCTGCCAGTCATGGCTCTTCTGAATGAGTGAGCACTGAGCACTGAGCCATGAAGCAGCTCTTTGCTCCATCTTCTGCCAGAAATATCTGCCACAAAGTTGACAAATGAGCTTATATTTTGTCCAGAAGAAACTGACAGTTCCCTTCTGTGTCCCTTCTGCCATACCACCCTTGCTACTCCCACACACGAGAGGAAGGAGAAGAAGAAACTGCAGGAGGCAATCAAAGTCTGCAGAGTTTTACCTTCAGAGGAAACATGGTGACTCGCTCTGGAGCATCGATGTTGTACCAAATGCAGAGACTGTTCCTGTTCTGAGCCACCACCACATCACTGCCCGGGACCCACTGCACGTAGGAGCAATAGTTCAGGATGGTGGTCTTGGTGCTGCTTTCAATGTCATAGAGCTGCAGCTGCAGAGGGAAGGGAGGACAGGCTCAGCTGGGCTCTGGCTAGGCTGCAAGCTCACTGCAGGAACTGAGCTGAGCAGGCGTCTTGGAAACAGACATCCCCCATCAGGAAACAGACTTCTTCCAAGACACACATCCTAAAATCTCGTACTTATTTACACACTCCTATAAGACCTTTTTAAACCCTTGCAGCATTTCAAACTCTTGCCTCCCTTAGAGCTTGGCACAGACACATAGAAACCAGAACATGCCTCATGCTACTTCAGTTGCCTCTCAGCTGCAGATCTGCAACAGGAAAATGGGCTCTGAAGTCCTTAATGGAAACAAACTAAGGGGCCAAGAAGGGCCTTCCTCTGCAATTTTGGGCTCTCCATCCCAGGCACAGTCCTGTTGCAATGACTACTACCAATAAGGTGAGAGGTCAGTTGTTTGTGGAACACACTGCCCCAGATCAAACACAACAGTTTGGAAGGTGTAACCTGACATATGGCACAACTTTGCTATATGTATGATGTCTTGTGACTGAAAAGTCCCAGACCATCTCTATTCCTTGTCCTCACCTAGAGAAGATGAGAAACAGAAGAGAGAACAGTGCTAGTCTCATGAAACACCTTTCAAAAGAGAACAAGAATGTCCCTGTTTCAGCCTGTACCAAAACGGCTGGAGAAATCATAGAACCCCAGAATGGTTTGGGTTGGAAGGAACCTTAAAAATTTTCTTGTTCCAACCCCCTGCCACAGGCAGGGACGCCTTCCACTAGACCATGTTGCTCCAGGTCCTGTCCAACCTGGCCTTGAACACTTCCAGGGATGGGGCAGCTACAGCTTCTCTGGACAACCTGTGCCAGGGCGTCAGCCCCCTAACAGGGGAGAATTTCTCCCCAGTATCACGTCTAACCCTGCCCTCTAGCAGTGGGAAGCCATTCCCCCTTATCCTCTCACCCCAGGCTCTTGTCCAAAGCCCCTCTCCAGCTCCTTTGGAGGCCCTTTAGGCACTGGAAGGGGCTCTAAGGTCTCCCTGGAGCCTTCTCTTCTCCAGGATGAACAATCCCAATTCTTTCAGCCTTTCCTCATAGAAGAGGTGTTCCAGGCCTCTGACCATCTCTGGCCTCCTCTGGACTTGCTCCAGCAGCTCCATGTCCGTCCTGAGCAGGGACCCTACGTCTGGAAGCAGCAGATGGGGGTCTCACCCAAACAGGGCAGAGGAACAGAGCCCACCCTCCCCTGCTGCCCTCACTGTGGGATTGGTTCAGGACACAACCTATGCTTGGCCTTGCTACATCCCATGAGATTCCCATGGGCACAGCTGGGGAGCTGGTCCAGGTTCCTCTGGATGCCCCCGTCCTTCAGGTGTGTCACTCCACCCTCCACTTGGTGTCATCTGCAGGCTTGCTGAGGGTGTACTCGATCCCTCCATCTGTGTCACAATGAGCATATAAAATAGTACTGGCCCATAGAGACCCCTGAGGGGCACTGCTTGTCACTGATGTCCACCAGGACTCTGAGCTGTGACCATTTCCCTCTGGATGTGAATGTTCACCCAATTCCTTATCCAGCAGACAGTCCACCATCAAATCCATCTCTCTCCAGCTGAGAGAGAAGGATGTTGTGGGGGACTGTGTGAAAGGCTTTCCAGACATCTAGATAAATGACATCCATGGTCCTTCCCTTGCTCACTGATGGAGTCTCCCCATCAGAGAAGGCCACTGGGTTGGTCAGGCAGGACTCTCTGTTGGCTGTCCTGAATCCCCTTCCCATTCCCCATCTGCCTTAGCACTGCTTCTAGGGGGATTGTTCCATGATCTTCCAAGCCCCAGAGGTGAGGCTACCAGCCCAGTAGCTGCCAGGGTCCTCCTTCCTACTCCTTTTAAAGATGGGTACAATGTTCTCCTTTTTCCAGTCACTGGGGCTTCACCTGACTGACATGATTTTGAATACCACAGACATAAGTACTGTAAGAGAACCTCTAATTTTCATTGTCAGGTGTGATGAGATGAAACAAGACGTCCAGTAACTAAGTTCAGCATTAGCTAGGACTCAAGAATGCAGCACTGCCAGCTCATGCAATCTGGCCATGGTCAATCTTCCCCAAAGGAGCAGTAAGCAAAAAATCAGGAGTGTTTCAGATGTGCTTCTCACCTCCCTCCCTCCATTCAGGCATATCTGCCTCTACCTCTCCCCACACACACCATCCTGCCACATGGCCTGAGGTGGCTGCCTCACCCTCATCTTCTTGTCCCTGAAGAGCAGTTTGTGGCCTGTTTCATTGAGCTCCAGCCAATCGATCTTGCTGTCATGACTGATTGTGCCAGTGTTGTAGCCACCAACAAGGTCCACTGGGGAAGGAAAGAAAGGAAACAGTGTCAGTACCTGCTGTACCTCAAAGTGCTCAATACCCACAGCTGTGCCAGGGGATCAGGTGCCTGGCACCTATTTAGGGCAAGACCCTCAGCAATGACACTGTGACATGGACACCAAAAAGCAGTGACATTTTATTCAGATGCCTTCTCAGCAGCAGCAGCAGCAGCAGCTCTCTCCCACTGTCTGTGAGCATGCACAGCTCGTGGGCAGTGCAGGCAACACAGAGTTCTGGGCCCAGGACACAGTCCCAGCCACCCATGGCTGTGTCCATGACAGGGAGCATCCTGTCCAAAGTAGGACAGCCTGGTTTTCAGTGGACTGCTGCTAGGCAGAGGGAATGCAAAAGGGAACTTCAAGAACCTGCTGCTTGGTACGGGAATGCACAGAGGAGCTTCAGGGATGTGCTGCCTGGCACAAAAAATGAAAAGGAATGAGGAAGGCTGGCAAAATACAGGGAAGGAGGGTCACACTCACCTGTTGCTATAGTCTTGATGTCTATCAGGTAAGCCAGCCTCTTGCTCTCATCCACGCCTCGCTGCTGTCTCTCATTGATACGGACACTGTGATTTGAAGGGAATGACTGTTACCTTCACTACTCCCAAAATTCACATTTGAATCACAGAGTCCCTCCCTGACTTCCCTGCAGTTTCCCTGAGCACATGGAGCCTCTGGCAGTTCTCTGACCTGTGACACTTGCCCAGTAGCTATAGCTGCCTCAAGTGAGAACAAAGCTTTCTGATCCATGGCTTCCCCCCAGAGCTGCCCCTCTGGTTCAGGGGTCCCCAATAACACACTGGTTACATTGCTCTGAGCAGCCCATGATCATCCCTTCTCCTGAATCAGAACATGAGGTATAGAATTTTGGAGAGACAGAGGAGGTCCTGCTGGCAGCTGAGTCCCTAATGATGCTGTACCAGGACCAGCTGGATGCAGAGTTGCCTGAGAATATGCACAGGAGGCTCAGCAACAGCCATGGCAGGCTGCACCAAGATCAGAGGAAAAGAGGCTCTTGTGCTTCTAAAACTTGACAGCCAGTAATGTGGCACTAAACCCATCACTGGTCCCTGTGAGAAGTGGGTGCCTGGGGGCTGCATGCTGCAGTGTGGGACACCTCCAGTGTTACGCATCTGATCTCACTCTACCAACTGCCTGTGCTGCTCACACAGGCAGATGTAACCCTTACCTGACCAGGTGAGGGTTCACAAACTCTGTGCGGACAGACCCCAGGATGTCATTGCTTCCATATTCCACTAGTGTCAGCTCTCCAGCATTAAAAATCATGCAGACCTGATGGTGAGAGGGGAATACACTTACAGAGTAAAGCGACAGAAACACTCACACCTACCAGTGAAGGGTGCAGGAAAGAACTCTGCTGCACACAAATCTAAATTTAAATACTTTGGGATGACTAAGGAGCTGTTCTTGTCTTTTTGTTGTGACTGACAGCTTTTCCTCAAGGCTGGGGATTTTAATTGTGGGCCTATCAGTCTTGCAGGAGTCAAGCTCTCCCCATGCAGGTGTATTCTGTATCTCTAACACCCTCTCTAGCCACTGATCTTTTATTGCTTCTCTCTCCTTCAGGGTTATGACTGATATAACTCATCAGTCCACACACTGAGTTTATTCTGTACCTGGCATGTGGAAAAGGCAAGTACAGGGAAGAAGCAGACTGGGATCTGCATGAAGAAGCTAAATCCAGAAACTGCTGAGAAACAGGGTTTTCCACAAGTGCAGGTGACACCTTTCTTGCTGATGCACACACAGCTCTACACACCATTCATGGGGAGCACTCTGTCCCATCCTACTCACGTTCTCATTGTCGAAGAAGAACTTCTCGTTCCCCCCAGATCCTTGCCAGGCCACCTGCAAAGCAATGGCATGGGGTGAGGCTGACAGCTCCACCAGCACCAGTCTGCACATGATGGGCTCCTCTGTCCAGCTTCTGGCTCCCACAGACAGCATGACACACACTGCACAATGGATCATAATCCATCACTTTAGCTGCCAACACTGTTTTTCAGCCATTCCCAGCTTGCAAATTCCACATGGTCCTCTCCTTTCTTTAGACTTAGCTTCAGACTCCAGCTCTCTTTGTATAGTACATTACTGTCTTCCAAACAAGAGGCCTTTATGGGAACAAGGTACTCCCTCTATCCTATCCTTCACAGGCCCTTCTCCACCTTCCCCAGACCAGCTTTATTAAAAAAGCACCCAAACAGCTCCTTTGCCTCTGTTAATCACAGGCACAGAATCACTGCTAACATTTGTGGGAGCAGAATCTCCTCACCACATGTAGCTGAACCCCGTTTTTTTACAGTCATTCTAGCAATGGCTGATCAGCATGGTGCCAGTGGGGGAAGAACTGATTGGAAATTTGCATAGAGCACTGGATAATATAACAGCTGCTGTGGTAACAACAGACAAGTGACCAGAGGAGCAGAAAACTGAAAGCCAAGGCTACAGCAGTCCTCTTCCCTCACTGAGTGCGAACTCCAACTTACTGCTTCAAAGGAACTCCAGTGAGACAGCAAGAGAGCAAATGGACATCTCACAGCCTTGCTCTTTCTGAGTATAGCTGTGTAATCGAAAGAAAAACTCAGTGCAGTAAGATGTAGAGAAAGCTGGGAGCTTCATTCTGGCCAAATTCTCAGTTATATTACCAAGTGTCAGCATTCTCCAGCACAAACCTCCAGTCAGAGCTCCTGCTCCAAGAGAGATTAATTAGCTCACCATTAGTCTGATAAAAGGTATGTGACAACTTGGTGAACAAAGCAAATGTGCCCTTGAGGCCTATTTAATGCTTTTATTAGACATAAGCCTATTGCCCACATTCTCCAGTCTCACAGCACTCAGTGCACTGTGAGGATCAGGGGATGGACAATTTTGTGTGAATTGTCTGGTACCAGAAATGGCACTGGCATAAGCTGTGGGATGCAGCCATGAATTGTTTTCTGATGATTTTTTTTATTTTGTTTCTTTTAAACACACTAAGATTTGTACCTTCACATCTGGAATGTATATATGTAAAACATCCAGATTTGGGCCCCCATGTACAAGAAAGACTGATAAACTGGAGCAAGTTCAGCACACTGCCCATCAAGATGGTTGGGAGCAAAGCACTTACACTGTGAAGAGAGGCTGAAGGAATTTGGCCTCTTCAGCCTGGAGAAGGGAAGGCTTAGGAAACCTCTAATACAGTGATGCCAGGCTTTTCTGGCAGATGCAGAGTGAAAGGATGAAAAATTATTATAAAATAGCAGTCAAAATACCAAGATAACTTAGAAAAATGCTTTCCTCCATGAGTACAGTAAAGCATTGGTATAGAGGATTAAAGCAATTGTGGGACCTGAGCAACAACATCTGAATTTAATATTGACTTCCCTTTGGGCAGTAAAATTGATAGGAGACCTCCCAAGGCCCCTTCCAACCTGAACTGTTCTGTGATTCTTTGAAAAGAGGGATTGTTCCCATGCAGAAATCATATCCTCTGAGTTATGAAGTTAAGCATCTGACACTCCAGAAATGCCACAGATTTTCCAGTACCTCACTGAGCTTGTTGGAGCTGACATCACCCAGCAGTAACGTGTCTGAGGTATGGGCCACCAGGTACCTGTCCTTCCCTAAGATCTTCACCTCATCAATCTCATAACCATACTGGGATTTCAACACAACTCGGGTTCCTGTGGAGAGGTTCTTCACAATGACCTAGTGAAAGGGAGGAAAAGCAATATGAGGCCATGCACAGAGGAACAGCGCAGACTTCCTGCCCCATGGAAGATTAGGCAACAGATGATACTAGGATATTTAGATATCCCCATCATTTCCCTCTGCTTTTTTAAAAATCCTTACCATTCCTTTTGCATAGGATGACAGCTGTAGTAGACATGTGGGATTCTTACTTTTGCCATTCACAAGTTACTGGCCTAACTGGAGACCCATTCAGGCCCCCAAGGATAAGCCTCCTTTGCAGAGTCCTGTACTCTCTCCCCTAACTGCCCAGGGGTGCCCAGGCTGCCAGCTCACCCTTACTGCCACATTCTCAACAAGGTCAATTTGGCTGAAATGAAATCACTTTAGAAGGCTGCACCTGACATGGAGGTACCTCACAAAAACTCACATGGCAAGAAATGAACTCCATGGTCTCTTAAAATATCCAATTCCCACCCAACCGTAGCCCTGTCCCAGGCATATCCCTACGCCTTTCTCAACAATTTGGTATGAACAAACCATAGGTGCAGAACTCCAAACATGCCTAGTTCTGGCAAACATCCCATTTTCATACCTCATTAGATACTCTCTTACCTGGCTTGGTCCCACATATGTCATTTCAAATTTATTTTTGTAAATGGTTTTGCGAAGGCAGCAGTCAAACTGTTCAACTCCTCCACACAGCGTACCCTGGGGACAAAAATACCTGGTCAGTGAACCCTGTCAAGGAGAGAGATTCCAGACCCTGCTTATGTGAAGAGGATCAGAGGTCAGACACAAACACACCGGTCCCAGCTGCTCTGGAAAACAAGGTTCAAGCACCCACATGCAGGAGGACCAGCCCTATTTTGACTTTCTTTAGACAACAGAAAGATTGAGCCATTCTCAGAAAAATGAAGATTACCAAATGCTGGCATGAATCTGGGACGGGAGGAGGCGGGGTTTAAAAACCACCTTTATCCTCATCTTTCCCATTATTCTTCTCAGTTTCCCACTTCTCCATCTCCCAGCCTCCCAGCCATCCTTCCAGAAGAATCCTTTCACCTTTCTTTCTTTCTTTATAACATCCCCCTTCTTTCCACTGATCTCCTATCCCTTAGCCCCTTCCCCTTTCCTGAAAATATTTGTTCACATGTTCAATAATTCTTGGTCTGAAAATATTTCAAGGAATTCTTGATTGTTTAACACAAAACCATAAAAAACTAATAAAGTCATAAATAACATCATTCATAAATAATTTAAGTGTTTGAAGTTAGTCAACTTACTACAGAAAACATGCAGAAAGATCAATTTAAAGAGCTTTAAGGAATAATCTAACTTTAGAGAAAGGCAGATTAAGGCTTGATGGCTAAAGATCAAAGACAGAAAAGGCTGAACTGAAAACACAGCACAGAAACACAGAATGTGATTAGCAGGTCAGTTTGTATACTGCTTCTCATGAGTGCCCAGAGGAAAGAATGCTCCTGAGACTGCTCTGGAGAAGCTATGATGACCTCATCAGGCTTCTGAGAAAAGAGAAGGGCTGCTGTAACCAGCGAGCCATCACAGCAGCATGCAGAAGGTTCTGCAGCTCCACACTGGCACACCTGACTGCAGCAGGTCCCTAGCACAAGGTCCTGGCCTCAGTGCCCGCCCTGCACCCCTGGGTGAGGTGTGCCCACACAGGATGACCATGTCCAAAGCCTCCCCCTGGGGTGAGGTGTGCCCACACCAGGATGACCATGTCCAAAGCTTCCCCCTGAGCACACCACATTGCTCCCATGCACAAACACCCCCCTGGTGGGACACTGGAGGGCTCAGGCCTCCTGAGTGACGACACAAACCGCACAGATCCGTGAGCCGTCCCTCTTCCATGCCAAAGCTGTGATGGTGTACAGGTGAGCTATTTCTTTGGGCTTGCCTTCCTCCCAGGCACTGCGGCGTGGGCTCCAGTTCAGAACCCGTAACCTGGCAGAGAGAGGAGGTAAGAGTGACATTAAAAACTGTCTATGGCTGCCAAACGAAGGACTACAAAGAGCAGAATTCTCTGTCAGGTACGTGGTACCTGTCATAGCTGCCAAGGACAATGGACTGGCCGCTGGGACTAGTGGCTGCTGTGGTGAATTCCTTCTCTGACGAGTCCCGGCTGTAGTCAAAGGTTTGGATCACGCTGCCCTCCTTCCCATAAGCGACAATCTTCTTGTCACAGCCTGCAGCCACAATGCTGCTGGAAGCCCAGGCGAGGGCGTAAGGAGGACAGGGATGCACTGCCAACTTTCCCTACAACAGACAAGAACACCCTGAACACCTGAATGGCCCCAACTCCCAGCTGGCCTCTGTGCTCAGCTATCCCAGTGGGGACCAGCATGGGATCTTCTGCAAAGCCCAGTTCATGGGGGAAGGTCTGTCTGCCTGCCTAGTCTGTAGGAAGACAAACCAGAACTGAGAGATTTATCAACTATTACAACAGTTCATCAACTATGTGAGAAGAATTGTAATGCCAGTAAGAAGACTGATACCATTAACTAGACTGAGACTGAACTGCCAACACAACAGAGTACAGACGGATCTTCATGATAGCATGGCAGAGAGCAGCCATGCTCAAACTGCTTCAGCTGGAGACAAAAGATCTGAGAACAGCATCCCCTTCACCACAGCCTGAAGCACAGAAAGACTCCTGGCATAGAGGAGCGGGAGGCTCAGGAGAAATGCTGGGTGTCCAATGACAAAATCTGAGCCTGAGATTCAACATTAACTAAGGTAACTACACCCTACTAAGTGTGGGGACTATAGTAGCCACTCCATGGAACCCTACCTCTTCAAGCATCATTCTCCTGGACACTTGAACATCAGATCTTTCCAGACACCTGAACACCCTTATGCCTCATACACAAAAACATGAATTCCCCCCTTAGCACTGCCCTCAGTGTATTCCAAAGCATCTAATCACTGTTCTGCCTCCATCAGTGCTTCCCAAAACCTTTGCTAGCAAGCACAGCCTGCAGCTCCTCTCCAGACTTCCACTCTCTCCACAGCCTGATCCCTTTCCAGAGCTCTGGAGCTGGGAAGCAGGCTGTGCAAATAAGAATTTTGCTCACTGGGAAGGATCTTTGGTACCTGTGATTCACCTGAGCCCTCATCATCAAAGAAGAAGCGCACTATGGTTCCATCTGCATGGCCAGACAGGATTCCTCTCCCTGACACACTGCAGAAAAACACAGAATGATGCAATGTTACAGGAAGACTTGCACCTTCATACTCATATCCCTGCCCATAGCAGCCATTCCCAGGGTCATGGTTGATGTTCCTCATCAAAGGCACCTTTCCCAAAGACAAGACAAATATCAAGTACCTGTGCCAATGCCTGTAAAAAGAAAGCAGACAAAAGAACCCAGAATGGAAAGGAGAGTGACCAGTTAAGTGTCTTTATCATGTAAAATCACAATAAAAAACTTTCTGTATTACTAAACCCAAAAGCAAGTGGAATTATTTAGTGGAATAATGACTCTGCTCACAAGTGCTTACAGCAATGTGCATCAAACAGCTCTTGCACTGGAACTGTTCCAGAAGTGAGGTTGGGTATTATGATACTGGGAATCCCTAAAAGAAACACAATGTAGGCAAAAAACACCTGGGCAGAAACTCCAGGCCCAAGTCCATTTCTTATAGCACTGATGTCTTGTGCTTCTGGACACAAGTAGGAAGAGAGCAAAAAAAAGAAACAGGCCGAAAACCTGTTGTTTTTGTACCCAGAGAAACACTTTTTAGTGATGATTAGAAGATTCAAGAACAGAATACAAATTCTATGGACACTGTAGCAATCCAGCAATCAAGTACCTGTCACCAGAATGACAGCATTTAGTGAAAATTCCATTCCTAGGACCATGACACATCTCAATTTTTAGGTAAAGAATAGTAAAGTAGTTGAAATCTTATTAATGAAAATAATTTTAAATTCCACTTTATGGTTATTTTCCTAATTACAGCCTTGTCAAAGGTTTTATCTGGCAGAATCATGTTACTTTTTTTAGCCCTTAAACATGATTAATGTTAGTTATTACTTAGATGAAGCTGACAAATGTAATCCTTATAAAGTTACAGATTCAAATACATCAATGAGTATGAGTAAGCTCGTGGAGACTTTCATCCTCTACTGTGTTTGAAGAACAACCAGACTGCCCGTGTGGCACAGCCAGGTACCAGATTTTTAGGAAGGAATTCCTTCTGGAGAGCACAGTATGTTATTATCCTGACAACAAAGTGACAGCAAAAGAGCACTGGGAAGCTTCCACACTGGTCCCTGTTATGCCAAGTCAGCAGCAGGTGTGAGACTGAGCCAAAGCAGGGCAGGCTAAAGCAATGCCATACTCACTTGGAAGTTAGTGAGACCACGTACGAATCTGTCCCATAGATGGTGGAAGACTTGTTGTTCTTTGTATTTGCTAAACGAACCTGAGAAAGAGAAAATGATCAGTGTTGCTGTCATCAGCAGAATGTGGATCTCCCCCAGTGTAAGCAACGTTCCCAGAGGTTTCCTTGTTCACTGTCAGGGAAAGAAATCACAGGAAGCTCATTGCCTCCCAGTATGTTATAGAAGTGGAAAAGTTGGAGTCACATTTCCACATTTCTAGAAAAGTTTGGAGAAAGATCCAAAAGATCCAGTAGAACCTCCAGGGACTAACTGTGAACCAGAAAATTCAAGTCCACAGTGTAACCCCTCTATTGCTGTTACTGGGGCACCCAGTGATGGCTCCTACCCCTCAGCCCAGCCACTGGCAGACCCCGACAGCCCCCACAAGGAAAAGAAAGTCACATAAATAACAAGTTTCTCTACCTTTCCTTCAGCAAGACCAAAGACAATGACATTCTCTGCTGGCCACAATAAGCAGGTCACAGCACTCTGCAAAGGAGGAGGCAAAAAGAGAGGTAAGAGCTCCACCTTACCCAGCTTCCTGCCCCTCTGCCACCTAAAACAGTTCATGAACAGACACTGTTCAGGCAGGACAGATGGGACATTTGGACAGGCCTTACAGTAGCTGAAGATACTGGACAAACCTTACTTCATGCTGAAACTTAAACTAGATAAAAATGAGCTGGGGCAAAGTAATTTAGCACAGGAGGACTATGGGAGGGCAAAAAAGTTACAGGAATGTGTTCAGTTTGGAGCTCTTTTGCGAGTACTGCTTACTGAGTAGTGCTTGGCTTGCCACATGCTATTGGTGAATGTATAAAATCATGGTTGTTTTAAAAGGGTTTCTGCAACAAGTATAAAATATAAAAATAATTTTACTGTGACAACTTCTGTAATAGCTATGAGAATACATGTCCATTGGATCTTTATTTGATGAATAAGAAATAGTGTTTATTTTTTCATTGATGAGTAAGATGGTTATTAGATGCTCCAAGTAGGCCAGGTAGAAACAGGCTCATTAAATCCAAACCAAAGGTATTTTCAAAATCTGAGGTGGAGTCAGAATGAATAAAGCTGACCACAAAACCAACTGTAAGAGACGACCAAGAAAGTTTAGGAAAGCCCTTCACATCCACCCTGCAGAACTTCAGTCAGTAAGAAGGCTGGTGTTTGGCTGGTGTTTGCCACCAGCACCAGCCTCACTGGCTCTCTGTCCCATTTTAAGCATGTGGGATTGCTTAAGATACATATCAGCATTTATTCATTCCTCATTTATTTATCTCATCTTCCATCCCTGTTCTGATCATTCATATCAGCAAACACAACTACAATTAGACAACAAAATGTCTCAAGGCAACCAAACTGTTCATAATTTAAATGCCCAACCAATGACCAAGACCCATTTTCATTACCCCTGTTTCCCATGAATTTGTTTGTTTCCCCCATTATCTGTCAGACTTATTTTCTACTCTAACACAACAGAAGCTTGGGAACAAGCCTCACACAGTAGTGATGTGTTCCTTGTTTGTCCTCCTGGCCCTCAGCAGGAGGCTTGGCTTGCCAGTGTGAGCACACACTGGGATCACCGTGTGTGCGAGAGGGCCCAGTGGCAGGAGAGGGAAAGGGCTCAATAAATGACCTCTCATATTGACTGAACATTTCAAAAATTTGTAAACAACAAATTTACGGGAGTTATAGTTTATAGTTACAGGAGAAAGCCAGACACAGTGGTAAAATCCCAGACATACAGAATCAGAAAAAAATAAAGGATTTAATGTGTTACAAATGACAGAAAAGGCATGGGGAAATGAGAAATGAGAGAAAAAACTACTGAATTTCTACATTAAAAATACAAAATCCTGTACATGTGCCATGCACAGCATCTGAGCTTGTGAGAGGTGAGCAGATCCCTACTGGGCTGGCAGCTGGAGGGGCAGGCAGCAAGCAGCACACAAGTAAAGAGCTCTGCAGGGAGGCTAAATGTGCCCACACGTGGGACAGCCACCCTGCCCAGGAAAGGGACAAATGGACACCAAGCCCCTGTTGCTCTCTTTTCCTCATGACACTCTCTTCTCATGACCACTCAGTGCAGCAGCTCAACTGCAGACTAAACAGAGGCTGACCAGCAGCTTTCCTGTCACAGAGACACAGAATTCCCCAGGCTCCCTGCAGCAGTCAGAGCAGCCACAGTGGCAGGCCATGACCCAACCTGTCAGGACCCAGGACATCCCTCTGGCTGTCCTGTACAGCCAAGACCCCTGCCAGGGGTCTCAGAGACCCTGGCACAGAGCCCAAAATGCCTGTGGGTTTGATTATGACCCATGGAGCAAATTACCAACCTTGTATGAAGATCAGCAGGCCACAACAGTTTAAGTAGAATATTAGTGAAGTTATCATGGAGTGGAAAAGTAGATTTTAGGGTTTTTGGTATGAGGGTTCAGTGGGCAAGATGGAGGGAACTGGGTGTGTCCAGCCTTTCTCCTTCTTCTTCTTGGTCTCCATCTTGTGCTGTGATGTTGGCACTTACAGATTGGTTTAGAGTAGAAGCTCACTGTCTAACATAGGTGATAGGTATTGGGAAGTAATTGTAAACATTGTACAGGTAGTTTTTAGTATAAAGACATAACACCACCCCGGGGGCAGGCAGAATGCCTCAGACTGTCTTGCTGGGCTGACCTCGGCAGGGTAGGAGAAAATTTTTTATAGATAAGAAACAATAAACAACCTTGAGACCGAGAAATGAAGAGCCCTGACTCCTTCTTCAAGCACCGTGCTGGGAAAAGAGACTTCGAACTTTTCTCAGGGTCCCTCTGACCAGCTAGAGATCCCGACACCAACCCTGAGATGAAAGCTTTCAACCCAGAGGTTGAGGCTACCCTTCACCTGAGAGACAGCTTGAGAAAGCCTGGCACAGACTTCAGCAACTCCATCAGGAGCAGCTCTGTCTATGTCTTCTGGGGATTTGGACATGAAGGATGATTCCTCCGACCCTGCGGAGAACTTTCTTGGTGACACAGACTATGGGGTGATGGCACTTGCCTGGAAAGCCTGGGGGAGCTGCTGGACTTCTGCCTCTGAAGGTACAAGTAGTCAGTGCACTGTATTTTCTCACTCTGATGGCTTTCTGTGCAAGGAATTCATAATACCTTTGCCTCTTCCAGACAGATCTCAGGGCAAGCCTTGGCAAACACCTACTGGGCAGACTGCTCTGTGACAGGCAGACCCAGCCAGAGCAGCAGAACATAGAGGTGGCCAAGGAGCAGACCTGATGGAAATCATAAACCTGAGGCAATTGAGCATGTGGAAACTGCACAGTTTGAATTCTGCACACTTTACATTTTGTCTAATAAGGCATCTTGGAGTTTAGAGCTGCAAACCTGTGAAAAATAGCTGGGCTCTGAGTGTCACATATCTTTCCCTTTCAACTCTCTTAAAACAGTCTGTCCACTGATGCCTAAAGTAGTCCCCAAAGTTTTGTAACTGACTGCATTGATCGTTCAACAATTTACTCGGTTGTACCCAGGCACTAGGACACCTCTGGAGCTCGATGAGCAATACATGCCTCAGAATTTAGAGATTCTCTTAGGATCTTTAAAGGTCAAGTGCAGTTTGGCCAAGTACACCTGTCAGTATGTGCAGAGAGACCTCTCATTGTCTTTTCCTACATATGCTGGAGAAAATGAAGTCAAACAGAAGTCTGGGTCTCACCGTTTGGATGAACTTGTTGCATATCACCTTCTTGTCACCCCTGCAGAAAAATAGAAACAAAAATTACTATCAGCAACCCTACACATTCTGATCACCCAACTGTTTATATGCAGTCTGGTTTGATATTGCTAAACATAGTCCATTGAAATCTTGTGTGCTGCTAGTCCATCACAACTTTAGGCAAAAAACCAAAAAGAACCCCAGAGTCTGAGCTTCCAAACTCCTGGCGCACTGCCTTTCTGAGTATCATTAGCACAACTCCTGCCAGCAATTTAATGAGGCTGCAGTGGGGCAGATGTGTGCCACCGCTGCACAGCTGTGACACATGATGGCAACACAGGCTCCAGCTAGCTGCATGCACAGCCTGGGCTCTCTAAGGGCCTTGCCGAGGAAGCCTCACCGGCTGCTCCCCACGGACACCTGTGTGGCTCCCTGCGGGCCGGGTGATGGGCACTGCAGCGTGTGCCAGGGTGAGGACCAGGCTAAGGCAGAATGGAGCTTGCTGGACCTCACTGCACACTCACCACTCCTCGCCGATCCTGTACACGTAGACAACGTTGTCTGTCTGTCCGATGGCCAGTTTAGTGGAGTCCGGGGAGAAGGCCATGCCTTTGACCACGTAGCTCTTCCTGCCGTACTGCGGAGAGGGTCGGTGTGACCGGGGGAAGGCGGCTGCCCCGGCGCTGCCCGGCCCATGCCCGGCCCCGCTCACCTTGGCGTCCGCCGGCTTGGTGGAAAACTTGTCGCGCCGCTCGCCCTGCTCGTCGTAGAGCAGCACCACGCGCTCCGCGGTGCACACGGCGAAGCGGGCGCTGCTGGCAGACCAGGCCATGCAGGTCACCCGCGCCGTCCCGTCCTGCGGGCACACACGGCTCAGCGGGAACACAACGAGCCCCAGCGGGCACACAGGGCTCAGCAGTCACACTACAGCCTCAGCGTCGCCGCTACGCGCCCCAGAGCGGTCAGGGCCGCTCTCCCCGACCCGGCCTGGCCCAGCCCGCTCCCCTGCGCCCTGATCCCCCCCCAGGCCGGCCCAGCCGGCCCGGTCCGACCTGCGGGGCCAGCAGGGTCCGCACGTGCCGCAGCTGCATCGCGCCCTCCGCCGGGCCGGTCCCACGGGGCCGGGCGCTCCCACGGGCCCGCTCCGCCGCCGCCGCCGCTACGGAGCCCGCCTCGCCCCGCCCCCGCTGCCGTGGCAACCCCGCCGCCTCCGCCGCGCTGACGCGAGTGCGTCGAGCCCGCGGGACCGGCCCCCCGGCACACCGGCAGGGATCGGCCCGGCTCGGCCCGAGCCCGCGGGACCGACCCCCCGCACACCGGCAGGGATCGCCTCGACTCGGTCTGAGCCCACGGGACCGACCCCCCGCACACCGGCAGGGATCGGCTCGGCTCGGCTCGAGCCCGCGGGACCGACCCCCCGCACCCCGGCAGGGATCGGCTCGGCTCGGCTCGATCCCGGCTCCGCCATGGAGGCGCTGCGGGCGGCGGGGCGTGCCGTGCTGCGGAGCCCGCGCCTCGCCCGGCACGGTCTGGGTCTCCGCCGGCGGCGCAGTGAGTGCGGACGGGTGCGGGGTCGGGGCCGGGCATCGCTCCGGGCGGGGAGCCCGCAGCTCGGCGCAGTCGGGCTCGGAATACGTCCCCTGCCTGCTGCAGGGCAGTCTGAGGGCCTGGAGGACTGCGGGGGCGCAGCGGCCGTAGGGGTGGTCGGGTTAGTCGGGTTGGGAGAACGGGGAGTCGGGCCGCAGGGGCCGGAGCACTGCCGGCCGGGGCACCGAGCGCTGCCGCTTCTCGCCGAACTCTCCCTGCCCCGCTCCCCAGGCTGTCGCCTCCTGCCCCACTTGTGAATCGAGGCCGTCTGCGTGTGCCAGGGCTGGAACACGCTGGACTGCACCGGGGACATCCCCGGCCTCCGCGGGCCCCTCGGGCTGCCACGCCTGGTCCTCTGCCAGTGTGCCAGGCCTGGCTCTATGCCCGGGTGCCACGCCTGGCTCTCTGCCCGTGTGCCAGGCCAGCCCCTGCTGTCTGCGGCCTGGCAGGATCCGAGACCGACTCATGACACGTCCCTGGAAGCGTGCAAGGCTAGGTTGGACGGGACTTGGAGCAGCCTGGTCTAGTGGAAGGTGTCCTGCCTGTGGGAGTGAAACTGGATGAGCTTTAAGGTCCTTTCCCACCCAAACCGTTCCATGAGCCCATGACCCTGCAGGTACCCTGTGGCACAGGAAGGCTGTGTTTGGCTGTTCTCGGGCAGCTGTCCAAGGCTTTGCTGGAGCACCAGCACTTGCCCTGGCAGCCTTAGCATACACGGACTGTCCTCAGAGTATGGAGTGGCACAGGGTCCTACTGCCCAGGGTGGAGGTCACTGGTGCCTGCATGGCACCAGGCAGCCTCCCTGATAGTTGTCACTTGTGGAAGAGTATGCTGTCCAAATAAGGTCTCCTGATTTCCCTGTGGGTTCAGATTATTCCAATTATGAGTTGGACCCTTCTGCAAGTGTGCCAGTAATTCTCAGGGAGCAAATCCCAGGGAAGAAGTGAAAATAACCCTGAAAAGTATTAGCTTAGTGTGAACAGTACATACTTTGGCAATTCCCATCTCTTTCTTAACAAAGCATCTGTGGTGCAGTTGCTCCCCAGTCATCCCAGCTGGGACCACAAGTGCTGACGAAGCTGCCCCTGCCCTGGCACCCTGCTGCTGCAGATGAGATGCCAAGGGCTTTGGCTTTGCTTACACTGGGCCAGTCTGGGGATTTTGATCTGAGCGTAGCACTGAATGCTGCTGCTCTTCAGGTGTGCCAGCAACTCAGGTGGCTGAGATGAATGCACTACAGAGAACATTTTATTTTTAATGAAACAGATGAGACCCAGGAACGCAAGGGTTTTGTAGACAGCAATGAGGGCTGCAGCATCCTCAGCCCTGTGCAGATATGCAGGAGCTGTCTGTCAGTGCTGACAGAGCCTGGACTTCCAGGGCTAGAGGACTAAAGCTTCCAGAGTGAACTGCCCACTCCTTCTGTTCCTCTTATGAGAGTGTCACAGAGCCAGGAGAGTGTCCCGCTGGGGGCAGGAAGCAGCACTGCTGCTGGGAGCCATGGGCAGGGTGGCTCTGGCAGGACTAGCTGTGGGGCTGCTGGCACATGGCTTCTAAGGGCTTTTGTCTTTGCAGAGCTTCCTGAGAGCTGGGCTGACATGCAGGAGCCACTGCTTGAGGGGATGTGCTTCACCCTCAAGTATCTGGGCATGACGCTGGTAGAAAAACCAAAAGGAGAAGACATGGCTGCTGCTGCCATCCGCAGGATCGTGGCCACGGTGAGACCCTGGGGCCCTGGTGTGTGGGGTCAGAGCCCAGCCCCTGCACAGGGGAGTGTCTGCGTCCTAGCCCTGAGCTCCAGTGAGGGACTGTGCCCTTCCCAAGAGGAGGGTGGCATGCAGGAGGCTGCTGGTGTCTGCCTGTGTGCTGTGGGGAAGCTGTCTTCCTGTAGGACAGCCCCAGCCACCTGCTCCCACACCTGAACCTGGCTGGGAGCAGAGCTGTGCCTGCCACAGCACAGAGAGAAGGGTGAACTACTGGGAGAAGTGGGGTCTGTCCCTCCCTGTGTGTGTGGCAGTAGAGTGAACAGATTTGAAGAGTGTTCTGTGCAGGGTGTGCCTGATTGCCAGACTCTGCTGTCCCACCCCTACAGCAGGAGCCTTTGCAGCAAGTATCCAAGTGAGTGATACTGTACAGAGTCAGTGGGGCTCCTTCCAGCAAGGGGATGAGGTGAAGACCCTTGCCAGGTTTGCAGAGATTGCTGGTGTTTTTCCACTGCCAGGCACGGGTTGGAGCTCGCAAGTTTCAGAAGGTGATTCTGACAGTGTCTCCAAGGGGCATCTCACTGCAGGATGCAGACACTAAGGAGATGGTGGAGAACATCTCCATCTACAGGTGGGCATGTCACGGGTATGGGCTGGGTGTTCCCCAGCAGCCAGCTGAAGACTGATGGGAATTTGAGGAGACAGGGGGGCTGGGCCTTCTGTCAACAGTACCTTCAAGCTTAGGTCTTTCCTTGGCTCCCTGAGGCCTGTGCCCTCTCTCTGCTGTGCTCCCAGCACTGCCTGAGGCTGAGTGTAGGCAGGGTCCTGGGTGATCTTGAGTTCATCAGCCCATCCATCACCTCCCTGTGCCCTGCCTCTCTATTCTGGCATTCAGCAGGATTTTGAGGCTTGTGACTGGAAAGCCCCACAGTTAGGACAGGACTGCATGTCTGCCTCCACTGCCATGGGACCACCCTTCTGGCTGCAGCTTATTAGACAGGCTAAAGGCAGTTGCTGTGAGAACTGATGTTGATTTCTCCTGCTGCCTCTTGTCCTTTGGCTGGGTTGGGTGTCTGTGGGTGCTGGGTGTGAGGGGCAGCAAGTGTGCAGTCTGGTGGCTAAGTGGGAAGCAGAGACAGGACATCTCTCTGCCTGACCTCCAGCTGTGTCCTTGGAGGCAGTCGCCCACCCTCTGTGCTCCTCTTGTCCCAGTGCTTGAATTCACACACTGGGTTGAGCTGGCCATCAGAAAACTACAGGGCACTCTGGGATGGCACAGGAGGGATTGCCTGTGGATGCAGTGATCTCTTACCTGCTGCAGGTGCCGGGCAGCCTCTGGCCCTTGCTGGGGGTTTGGGCTGCCTGGTCAGCTTGGGCAGGTGAAAGCCTCAGGTTGTCAGCAGTGCTTGCCGATGTCCTGGGAGTGCAGCAGAAGTGCCATGCCAGCGTCCCAGATTGTCCTGACAGCTCCTCTCTGCCCACAGGATCTCCTACTGCACAACAGACAAGCTGCAGAACAAAGTCTTTGCTTATGTTGCCCAGAGCCAGGAGAGCGGGGCGCTGGAGTGCCATGCCTTCCTCTCACCCAAGAAGAAAATTGTAAGCACTTGCCTTCTGCTCTTGGCTCCATGAGGGACGGGTGGGAGCAAGGTCCTGCTTTCTTCCCCTTCAGTGAGAGAAGGGGAGAGCCTCAGCTGGATTTGGAGCCAGGGATCAGGTGTGCTCGTGTGCTGCACAGGCAGGGAGTGAGCAAAGGGGGTTTTCCTGTCCCAGCTCCTGAGGGTCTGCTCTTGGAGGTGCTGGCCCCCAGGGGCAGACAGACACAGAACTGAGCTCTGGCCTTCCCTCTGTATGTTCTGCAGAGAAAGGCAGCAAGGGATGCTGGGGGGTCTCGGATTTCATGGCAGTGAGGTTAACCTGCATTGAGGGCCCAGGTGGAAGCAGGCATTCCCTCTCTTTCATGTACACAGGCCCAGGCTGTGACTCTGACTGTGGCCCAGGCCTTTCAGATGGCACTGGATCTCTGGGAAGCAACACATGCAGGTAATAGGAATTTCTCAGATGTATCTCACTGCATAGCTCTGGAATCAGCGTCTCTGGTGAAACACACCAGGCAGGGAGAATGTTGTCTCTATGGTTGTGTTCTCTGCCATTCCCCCATCTTCAGCTGGGGTGGGAGGTGTAGCCACTCTCTATGCTGAACTGCTGTGCATTGCCTGAGCTGTTGCCCAGCTCAGGCCTGGTGGTACCTGGCCTGAGCAGTGACCCTCACCTTTGTTTGCACCCTTCTGCCAGCACAGCAGGGATTCCCTGTTCCTCACCCACAGTCCTGCCTGTACATTCCCAGCTGGGCTTTCTGCAGGTTGCAGGCACTAACTCTGCTGCTTTTGCCCCATGCCAGGCTCTAGGCAGGATCAGCCCCTTCACCCTTCATGTATCTTGGAGAGCAGTGAGGCCGGCAGAGCCCATGAGCCAGCCCCCGCAGGGAGAGCTCCCTTCACACACCACTTTGGGGTACAGTATGTGCAAGTCAGGCCCATGCTGAGGGCTGTCTGGAATTAGGGCAGGGACAGAGTGACCCCTCTGCAGCTCCCTGCTCCTCCCAGAGCCCTGCTGATACCTGCACAGCCCCTGTCGCACATGGCAGCCTGATGTGAGGAGGTGCACTGTGCCACGTGGCTCACACAGCAGGTGCAGTTCCTTGGTTGGTGTCTGTGCTTTAGGAGCTCTGCCATCAGGCCCAGCACTGCTGCAGCCTCAGCCCTGCTCTGCTGGCCCTGTCACACAGAGACCTGGGCTGCACACTTGGTTTCATGGCTGGGATGAGAGCTGCCTCTGAAGGATCATCATCCTGCCAGCCTGGGCTAAGGCTCAGCCCAGCCCATCTGCACTGCACCTCCTGCATGGCCACAGCACTTGGAGCATTGTCATACTGGTCTCACTACATCCCTGTCTGGGAACTTCTGGATTCTTGGTCCTTGGCCTCATGCTTCCAGTGTGAGTCCAACCTGACCGTGCTTGGGGTTGTAGCTGTGCACAGCCTGCTTCTGGTAGTGTCTGCCTGCCCCTCCAGCTGCAGGGTGTGCCCACCCACCACTGTCCCTGGGCAGAGGCGCACTGCATCAGCAGCTCTGTCAGCATGGTCCATGCTCACAGCTTGTGTTTGGGGCTTTGCACCTGGAGGGGATGTGGGAAGAGCTATGGCCTGTCTGTCCTTGTGTGCCCAAGCCCAGAGGGTTCTGGCAACCCAGCACTCCAGTCTTTCCCTCACTGCTTGTGGGAAACCTTTGTACTGTGCCTGGGTAGTGACTGTCTTGTGCAGGGGCCCAGCCTCACTCCTGGCAGAGACCTGCCCGTGCAATGAGATGTCATGGTGGGTTTTTGTTTGCTTGCCAGGAGGAGGAGGAGGAAGATGATGATGTCAGTGAAACCTTGTCTGGGTAGGTGGTGAGCTGCTGCTTGTGTTCAGGGATCTCTCTGATGAAGGCTGTCTTGTCTCCTTCTCTGTGCCCCGTGCAAGGGGAGCTGCTCGGGCCGTGGGCATGGTGGGAT
Organism: Camarhynchus parvulus; assembly: GCF_901933205.1. Taxonomy (NCBI): domain Eukaryota; kingdom Metazoa; phylum Chordata; class Aves; order Passeriformes; family Thraupidae; genus Camarhynchus; species Camarhynchus parvulus. The sequence continues at coordinate 112,920,859 of NC_044573.1, read as the reverse complement.
CATGGAGGAGAGCTGCATGGAACCAAGGGGGAAGCTTCCTGGTATTTCTCTGCTTCTATCCACTAAGAGCTCGAGTGAACAGAGGGTTGAGTGGTGGAGGAACAGACCACGCAGTCCAGCTTTTGCAGCAGAGATTTGGGGTACAGATGCTGACCCCCAGGATGCACCCAGAGATGTTTCTTACTCTGTTTCTGCCAGTCTTTGCTGAGGCCAGCCTGTCCAGACATGCCTCTCACATGGGACTCAGTTGTCTCTCTTCTCTCACTGATTTCCCTGGGGGTTGGACCAGGATGGAGGCCTGGTCATGCTGACTTCTGCACGGACTGCGGCTGTGGGCTGAGCTTGATGGTGTGTGTCCTGTGCTGGGGAGGAGCTGATGGAACAGTCCAGCAGCAGAGGATTAACCTGCAGGTCTGCAGATGTGGGGGTGGTGGGCCTGTGAGGCTCATTCCATCATGGCTGTTCTCCATGTACATGGCAGTGGGCACCCAGCTGGGTCTGGCATGTCTGAGCTTGGCTTGAGCCAGTGCCAGTGTCACTCGGGAGCCAGTGTGTACACAGGTTGGAGCTGTATGTGTAGCCCAATGAAACACCAGCCCTTTGGACATGGTGCTCCTGATGGGAAGGAGATATGGCTTTGCAATCTCGGGACAGGCTGGCCTGGGAGGAGAGTTTGGTAGCAAGGGGGCTTAGGGCATTCTGCACCCCCCGTGCCTGCTGATGTGCCATTCCTGCTGTGCCAGGGCCCTGAGCATGCTGTGTCTCTCAGGAGGCCATGCTTGGGGTATGATGGATGCTGTGTTCTCTTCCAAAGCAGCATGGAGGAGCTGGGGAGGGGACTCCACAGTCCGGCAGGTAAGTTTCTTCAGTGCTGCACTGGCTCATCCCCCAGCGTGTCCTCTGTAAGGCAAGGTGGGGCTGATGCTCACCTGGGAACATCTGCTCCCCTTTGCAAGCTGTGCTGGGCTCCCAGCTGTACACCTTATGGTCCATGTCTTCCTTTCTGTCCCTTTTCAGGATTAATACCTCTTGTGCCCCCATCGAGCTCTCCTACAGCACAGCTACTGTGCTGCCGCCTGGGGCCACCCCCGGACAGCTGGACAGTGCTGGGAGGGGCTGCAGACTCCCCCAGCACTGGCACCAGGACTGCTGGCCCAAGTGCTGCCCTGGGCTAAGCCAAATCTCTGCAACAACGGACCAGCCACTCAGGATTCACCCTGTGCCTGCATCTGGGCCAGCCAGTGCCTGCCGCCGCCCTGGCACTGCCCTGCTGGCACGGGGGCTGCTGGCACTGCTGCCACGGAGGACACAGGCTGCAGCACCTGCTCCTCGTCCTGTGCCACCTGCATGAACTGCCTGGAGCTGCAGCTGCTCCCAGCTGGGGCAGGGGAGCCATGTTCCTTGCTCTGCTCACTGCCAGGCCGTGCAGGCCATCCTGCATGCCCTGAGCCTGCCTGATGCAGGCAATGTACACACGGCTCTGCTCACTGCCACGCCATGCAGGCCATCTTGCATGCTCTGAGCCTGCCTGATGCAGGCAGTGTACACCCTCAGGGAGCAACAGCTCTTGGCCTGGAGCAGTGCGTGATGAAGGCCTTTCCCCTGCAGTTCAGCCCCACACCCTCTCACAAGTGAAATGACCTGGTTTTTAAAGGAAAGCTCTGCCTTTAGAGAGAAATAAACTGAGTTTTTTACTGTTGTCATTTGGGTTTGAGTGCTGGATAGGCACCATGCATAAGCATGCAGGGCACTGTGTCTCCTGCATTGCCTGTGGTGAGGGTTGCTGTGCCCCAAGCTCATGGAGCCTGGAACTTCCACATCTTCCTTGGCTGCAAGCCCTGAGGGAGCAGTTCTTCCTTGCACTGAGGGCTGCCAGGGCCCAGGGTGCCTCTGTGACTTGGGAAGAGCAGGTTCAGGCTGTGCTGCCCTGGTGTCTTGAGCACCTGTGAATGTCACCTGCACTGACAGGAGCTGATGCTGACCACACTGAGGTCAGGGCAGGCACAAGCCCTTGTGTGCCAGCTGCTCTGAAGTGTCTCTGCCCTGCTGCACCCCAGCTGTGCTCTACAGAGGCAAGCCATGCTCTTGGTTTCCTTCCCGGCGGGATGGCGCAAGGGAGGCTGCAGCATGTCTGATTTCTTTGGCAAGTGACAGCTTGCAACTGTGTCAAGCCCCTCACTGCTCGGTTCCTGTCACATCTCTGCACAGCTGCCCTTCTCAGGCTGGTGGCACTGAGAGCTCAGCCCAGCTGGGCACTGCTGGCTGGTTGCAGCTGGAGTGGCAGGGCCAGTCTCCCAGCAAATGCCATAGGCACTGGGGAGGCCTGGGGTGCCATGCATCACTCGGGAGCTGGGCATGTTTTTTTTCACTTGAGGTTTTGCATATTGAATGCGGTTTCATGCCTTTTCTCACTCACCTGGGAGTACAGAGCAACATGTAACTTGTTAGGGTGAGCAGGTCATTGTCAGGCCCTCAGCACTTCCCTGCCCTCCTGCACAGCCATAGTCTGAGAAGAAGTGGTGAGCTGAGGTTTGGTTTGGTTTGGGGGTTTTTTGTTGGCTTTTTTTTGTTGTTGTTTGTTTGTTTTTTGGTTTTTGTGGCTTTTTTTGTTTGTTTTTTGGGTTTTTTAGAGGGAAAGAGCTTTTTCCTCAACAACATACCCTGATTTTACATGTAATGTCAGAGCTGTGTTCCTTTTTTAATTTGTCAAAACCTCTGCATTTTGACCGGTTTTTTGTGCCTGCCCTAGTTCCTCACCTCTGCTACACAGTCTGACCCTTTGTGATTCTTTGTGTGTGCCTCTGGCCTGGCTGAAAAATCTCATGATAGCAGGCATGTCTGCTATGACTTTCCAAGACAGAACTTCTAAACATTTTCCAGGGCACTAGAACATTCTTAGAACTCTTGTATTTCCCTGACAGCCCTAGTTTTTCTAATGTATCTCCTTAAAAAAAGCTAGCAGACAAAACAAGGTGTTCGTGTCTCCAGAGCTGTGGCCATGCTCCTTGCAGCCCAGGTCACAGTCCAGCAGCAGCTGTATCCCACTACCATGGTGCTGTTGCTCCTCAAGTACCCCTCTCCTCACCCGAGCAGGGAGCAGGCTAGGACAGGCCAGCAGCCTGTCGGGGTCAGACCCTGTCCCCCTTCTCGGCCCTGCTGCTGGGATGTGTCTGCTCTCTGCAGAGAAGCAGCCACGATGTCACCCTCAGTGGGCTGAGCCTGCAGCAGCAGTAGCAGCAGCAGCAGCTCTCCCTCGAGGGCCAGGGGGGTGCGAGGTGACCACGGAGGACCTCCAGCTCTTGCACAGCATGCAGGAGCACATCTCCTATGGGCTAGGACACATGCATTCAAGAACTTGTACATGCATGGACACACACAGAGACCTGAAGCTCTGATGCTGCCTTTGAGCCAGGATGCTTTTATTGAAAAGACCCTGCCACAGGAGTTGCTTATCCTGTTCCTTCCCTGCCTAGTCCTGCAGCAGGAGCTGAGCAGCACCTGGAAGGAACAGTCCTGAAAGTGCTTTTACTGGGAGATTTATTCCTGGAAGACACTGGATCCTGTGATGCTTGAGTCCAGGGCTGCAGAGCCTGTCTGTGGCAGGCTGCAGAGCAGAACATGGAGGGAGAGCAGCAGCCAGGGCAGCAGGGAGCCTCCTCATTTCACCCCATTCCCTCCAATGGAGACCTTGCAGGCCTCACCGCTTTGTCTCCTCCAGGCAGCACAGGCACCATACTGCTCAGAAAGTTCCTGGCAGCTCCCCTCAAGCAGCCTGCATGTGCCAGCACCGAGCCCTTGTGGGGACACAGCGCAGCCACAGCCATGCCCTGACAGTGCCCGCTCCCCCAGCCCTGCACTGCCTGCCCTGCTGCAGGCTCTGTGGGCTGCCAGGCACTGTGACAGCACCAGCCCCTCATCGTCCCTCATGTCTTTGTCCTCTGCAGTACACAGAGAATTTGAAGGCCCTGCACAGCCATGACAGAGTACAGTGGAGCCCTGTTCTCCAGCAGCAATGCACTCATCCCCAGTGCTGGCTGGGCCCGGCCCCACAGACAAACCCTCCTGCAGGCCGCAGCTCTCCTGGCAATGCTGGGGCAGTGCCCGCACTGCCCTGCTCCTGCAGCTCCGGGGCCCTGATGGGAGCAGCTCCTGCTCTCTGCAGCAACCCCAAGGCCAAACGGGCAGCTGAGGGCAAGGTCTGCCCCTGTGCCGGGCAGCCATGCAGTGCCTCAGCGGCAGCCCGGGACTTGGCCGAGGCGGTGCACAGGGACGCGGGCTCCCCTCAGGCCCGTGCCTCAGCTGCAGCCCAGGCCTTGGCCGAGGCGGTGCACAGGGACGCGGGCTCCCCTCAGGCCGTGCCTCAGACCATCGGGTCCCCCTGGCTCCCTCCCACCCATCCTCAAGGTCATGCTTGTCCCGGAGGGGAGAAGGGCCGGGTGGGATGGGCAGGGCCACGCTCTGCATGCATGTCTGGGAGCCTGCTCCGTGCACATCCGCAGACAGGTGCCCTCAGGAAAGCGGGAGTTCTGGTACATGGATCGTCGCATGCTGAGTTCCAGGCGATGCTCCTGGTGCTGCCTCTTCTTCCAAGGCCTGCTGTGGCTCTGGCAGGACAGCCGAAATCCCAGACGGCAGAGCTGGTGTTGCACTTACACCTCAATGATATTGACCGAGGGAGATTTCTTCTATGAGAGAAAAATCTGTGTTAAGAACCTCTTTGCACCCCTGGGATCACACCCGATGTCAGAGCCCCTCAGCTTGCAGCAGGCATCAAGACCAGCAGACCTCAGCAGAGCAGGGTCAGTTTGGAGTAGGGATCCAAGAGGAGGGATCTTCTAGCAAAGGGTAATCAGCAAGCTGAAAAATCTGGAGGAGGGGAACTGGGGATTTGAAGTCCAAACAGGAAGTTTTTGCTCCTGACAGTTGCTGGAAACCAAGATGTGGAATCAGTGGGACAGTCAGTCAACACAATGAGGGCAGTTCCCACCCTTGACAGAGGCAGCAGATGAAACACAAGCAAAACCCTAACATATGGTCCCATTAGAGCACTGGGGCCATAAATCACTGTCTTTGGGAGGTAACAAAGGGAGAAATGTCAGGTGCTGAGGGAACAGCCAGATGAAGGTACTGCTCCCACCCCATCCACAGCCTGGCACAGCACTTCATCAGGGGCTCTGGAATGACCTGTGTGGTGATGACTCAGAGCCAGCTGCAGTGAAGGCAGAAAGGGAGCAGTGACAGACCAGTGCAGGAACCATGAGAACAGCTGCCTAGCATGTCCATTTGTCCATGTGTGCAGGAGAGGTGCAGCCTTGGAGGGGCATGATGAAGGCTCTGTTACAGTCAGAGGTCAGGTACCACCCTGCAGTGCAAGAGCCATCCCAGCTGTTACACCTTGTTGTCTCTTCCAATGTTTCTCCTGCAATCACCTATGGGGTACACACACTGCCCCAGAGACCAGGGCTCACTGAACCCTAAAAGTCCTCAGTCTTTGGGGTGAGAGTACAAGCCGGGGTGTTTCCATTCCTGGAGAGAGCCAGACTCTGTGCAGGCTGCAAGCCCCAGCAGGCAGCACGTGCCACCCCTGCTGCCAGCCCTCTGCACTCACCTTGCTCCGCAGCAGCCCTCCACTCGGCCGCTCTGGCGTGCTGTGCTCTGAGGAGGGCTTTGTCTTCTCCTTGTTGTTGTTGGAGTCATTATCCTTGATGATATCATATTGTCTGCAGAACAGGGCGATCACCGCTGCCCAAAGACACACTGCATGAAGGATCCCTCGCAGAGCCTGCCTGCCTGCCCTCCCCACAGCACCCCAGCTGCAGGGCAGGTGTGCCCAGGGCTCCTTGGGGTGCTGCAAACCCACACCCCCACCTGCATCAGCCTGCACCACCCCAGGTACCTCTGCATGTGTGGCCAGGCCAGTTTCCTAGGCCAGATGGGCACGGATGTGGCTAAGGCCATTGGGCCACAGAGGAGATGCTCAGCACTCACCAAAGGCAGATGCTGAAGCACTCAAACAGGGACAGTGAGGTCAGTGGGCAGCTGTGTGGGTTTTGGAGTGCCTCCAGCAAGGCACTAAAGTTACTGAGCTGGTGCTTGTGACCCTCACAAAAGCCAGCCTTTGTCTGTGCAAACTGGTTGTGGGGTCAGTCCCTCTGGGATGCTTTCACAGCATGCATCCCATGCAGCATATCCCACACCTGGGAACTCTGGACACAGGAGTCTGGAGCAATGCCCCCAGGGGTGACCATGCTGAACTCACTCAACCCCCAGAGTATGTGTGGTAACACACAGGCACACGCAGACCAGGCCTGACTCCTCCCAGCTGGTATCCTGACACATCAGCCTGTGCCAGGTGTAAACTACCAGCAGTCATCTTGCATTTTTTTCCTCAGTGCCCTAGGAAAGTGTCAAGGCCAGGGCAATGAGAAATTTCTGCAAGATGCCACTACAAAAGCCACATTTACTGGGAAGAGAGCGGGGGATCAATGACTTCCCATTCACAGCAGCTGTATGTGACAAGTCAGGAGCTGACTGACCTCCTAGGGTGCCATGCTCCCAGGGCAGCCCGCTGCCTGCACTGGCTTTTGCAGTGCTATACAGGAGCAAACCACTCACTCTGCAGCTTTAGCAGACTGAGCACAGCCTCTACCAGCTAGTGCAGTACTGTTATCAGTCATGACATCTAAGGCCCAAGCAACTCAATGGTCACGGTCAGCTGGGGTGCTCCCACCCTGTAATTCCAGGTCCCATTCTGTCTCCTGCTCTTCAACATACTCCAGGCCATTACTGCTGAGCAGTGGCTGTGCTTGCTCCTTTTACCCCACTGGCTCCAGCACCTACAGATTCTCAAGGGACTGATAAAGAAGGGTGCCAGACCCTCAGCAATGTGCCTCTACACTCTCTTGAGCCACATCCTCTTTGTGAACCATGGATTGTAGCTTTGCCTCAGCCCGCCAGAGCACTGCTTGTGGCACTCACCTGCCCACATCAGCAGCACAGCCACAATGATAATAATCTCGCCTGTCTGCAGCTGCCGGTCTTTGTCCAGCCCTTCCATGGTGATGTCACCTGCAGAGAAGAGACCCCAAGCAGGGCTGGCAGCAGATACTCTCCCACTCTAGTGGGATTTGAGAAACCCCAAAGCAGAGAAGCCCACCTCCCCCAGACAAGGAAGGGTGTGGGGTGGCATCCTGTATGGGGAGAAGACATGCATCCTGTGGCCTTCCGGGGTCAGATAAACCATCCTTGCTACAGAGGTAGTCAGGGATTCCAAGGGCTTGTTTAGGTTCATGTAGGGACTGTGCAATGCACTAAGGTCTCTCTCTACACAGCAACCAGGACAGGTCAGGTCAGTTTAACACAGAAGTTCTGAGGAAAGGCAGCCATCTGCTTGCCCTGCCATACTCAGGACCCCTCTCCTGGTTAGTGCTGGAGACAGACTGCCATGCCCTCTATGGGGCATTATCTCTCTTGGATTCCTGATGCTCTCTCACGGACCAGCATGTAGGCAACCGCAAGGCAACACAGACATGAGTAGCAAAGGAGACCACGGCGGTCTGTCATTTTTCCTTGGGTAGCCTGCAGACTGAGAGATCTGAGTGTCTGTTCAGTACTGGTTTCCTACAGGCAGCAGCTGGGCAGGCCCCAGCAGCTGTCCTGGCCAGCCTGCCTAGCTGAAAAGGTGCCAAGACCTGAGATAGAAGGGCTGCAAACCATGGCCTGGGGACATTATCATGGACACATAGTGGACACGACAGCAGCCTGTACAACCCCGTGTGTCCCCAGCAGCCTGCTGCTCAGTGCAGCACCTTCCTCACTGGTTGCAGAATCCCTGCCCATCTGCTGTACACACCTCCAGGTGTGGCCCCACTAGCAGCATCTGATCAGGCTGGAAGGAGGTGCCTCACCTTGGTTGGAGCTGTTGGAAGGCAGGCGGTCGGTCTCCTTCAGGGTGCGGAAGTGGACACGCTTGCTAGCCTGGCTCTCCCCATACAGGCCAATGCTCTGCACCTGGATGATGTAGTCAGCATCCTCTGCCAGGTCCCACAGCACACAGGCACGGTTGGTGGTATTCACCTCCCGGATGAAGCGCTGCATCTGCCCATCCTGCCTCTGCCAGAGGGAAGAGCTGTCACCCCCGGGAGGCTGCTGCCAGCTGCACCAGGCACAGGCCCCCGGCTGCAGGGCTATGCCTCACTCCTCCCTTCCCAGGCAACCAGCCACCCCAGGGTGGGCCAGACTGGCCAGCACTGCCTATTAAGCATGCCTGCATGGCCTGAGAGCCAGGCACCTCCCTGGAGAAGCCACCATCACCCAGGGCTGCATAGGTGGAGCAAGGCAAGCAAAGAAGGGTTATGTCATTGCATAAAGCACCATCCTTACCAGAGAAATCCTAGGGAAACTATTGGAGGGACTATACCCAATGCAGCCCACAGTCTTCTGCCTTCCACCAGGATGGATGGCTCATATGAGGCACCCTGGCAAGGGCTGCTCAGCAGCAGAGATGTCCTTGGGCAGATGCCAGAGGAGCCCCAGAATGCGGCAAAAGGACTGACATAGGAGCATGCTGGTAATCAGTGTCCCCAGTGCCCTAGGGACAGATGCTGGATACCTGCTGGAGGATGGCATAGCCGATGACCACATCTCCTTCTGGTACATCCCAGGAGACTGTGGCAGAGTTCGCCTTCAGCTGCGTCACAGTCACGTTGACAGGGGACGGTGGCCTGTCTGGGTGAGCCAGGCGTGGACCGTGGTGAGGCACAGGAAAGAGGCAAAAGAAGATGTCTCAGAACAGGCACTCGGCCCTGCACATCACCGTGGGGCCTCTCCAACATCTGCCAATGGCAGCACGTTGGCTAGGGCTACAGGGAGCACCTTCCCTGGTGAACCCGGCCCCAGGAGATGAGTGGCACAGCAGATGGGGAAGCCTGAGCCCTGCCAGCAGCAACACGTGCACAGCACGGTGCTTCCTGGGCTGGCAGGCAGTGCCCACTCTGTGCATGAGGAGTGTGCAGGTGCAGAGCTCTGGGGCTGTCCCATAGATAGGCATGCCACAAATGCCTGGCACACCACCCAGAACTGAGTAGGAAGCAGCCCAGACACTGATGATATATTGATTGTGACAGAAAAATGGGGCACCTTGGAATAGACACACTCTACACTCAGTCTAGGCATCTCCTCTGCCCGGAATTACTGCTTGCTCCGGGGCATGGGAGAAGGCCAATGCCAAAGGCAGAGCTGGCTGTCCCAGTGATGCCTGGAAAATAGATCTTCCCAACAACATTAAGAGTGAATATATAAGCAAACCTTTACTTGAAGGCTTTCAGGTACACAGTGTTGTGAAAATCGCATGTGGTATAGTAATGCTACAATTTTTATAAGGTTAGTCAATTAGTATACTTATACTGACAATTAAAAGGTTAGTTGGCTAGGTAGTAATTCCTGGGGTCCTGCCCCACTGGAAGCAGTCCAGAAGTTTCTCTTGCCCCATTTTTGTTATGCCTGGTCCAGATTCTGGTTGAAAAACACAACGTCCTTGTAGCTGTCTCTCTTCTTGGAATAAGACTAAACAATATTTTTAGGAATGTATTTATAAGGTTAGCTTATTGTTCTTAAATGTGGGGAAGAAAGATAGGAAAAGTACTAGAAGCTACAACCATGCATTAACAATCTGCATAGCCACAAATACATGAAAAATAGAAAACCCCAATAATCTTAGGCATCACCAGCAGTGCAGTGCCATTGGCTGCAAAGCTGGTAGTTCTATGGCAAGCTGACCTGACTGACCCATGGTCTGCACCATTGCCACTTTGAGATTTCACAGCACTGAGAGCACAGCAGGATCCCACACAGTCCTGCACACAAAGCCAAGTTTTATCTGGAAGTTAGACACAGGAGCACACGAAAGACACTGGAGCTGCTGTTTGTGTGTTCCAACTCCCCACACACAAGTCAGTGCCCTTCTACAAGCTGCCTGCATAGCAGCTAGGGCTACAGGGTCAGTGCTATGATTTATATAGAAAAAGAGTTCCAGGGGGGCACCTGAGAACAAGAGAAAGGACAACTGTGACACCAGCAACAACCCCAGTTACAGTGACTGCAAAAAAGGCGATTTTTGCAGGCCAGCTGTTTAAGTGCATTCATTCACATCTGAATATACCCAGCTTTGGATCAAGCCAGAGGAAGACTTGGTTCCCACTCTGAGAAATTCAGGGTTGTAGTCTGCCAGGGGCAATTAAAACAGAGAGGAGAGCCCAGAAAACATGCTCTAAGAGAGATCCTGGGACTGAATGTGTCTCCAGAAGTTTGACAGACCACCAGAAGAGAGGGTTGCCAAAGATAAGGACACCACAGTGTTCTGATTTTCTCCTTCAGAAAACGAGTCTGGAAAACTGGAAAGGATTCAAAGATACACTCAAACATTCTTTATCAGCACAGGAGCTGAGCTCCCTGTAGATTAAATTAGAGAATCACTGTGGTTGGAAAAGGCCTCCAAGATCATCAACTCCAACCTTTGACTGCATAACCCCATGCCCACTAAACCATATTGCAAAGTGTCACGTCCAGTCATTTCTTGAACACTTCCAGGGGTGATGAATCCACCACTGTCCTGGGCAGCCTGTCCAGTGCTTAACCACTCTTTCAGTGAAGGAACTGTTCCCAATATCCAACCTGAACCTGCCCTGGCACAGCTTGAGGCCATTTCCCCTTGTCCTGTCCCTGTTCTCTGGAAGCACAGCCTAACCTCCCCCCTGTCTCCACCATCCTGTCAAGGAGTTGCAGAGAATGAGAAGGTCCCCCCTTGAGTCTCCTTTTATCCACTTTGAGTTCCCCCAGCTCCCTCAGCCACCCACGAGACTTGTGCTTCAGTCCCTTCCCCAGCTCTGTTCCCCTCCCTGGACACGCTCCAGCCCCTCAATGTCTTTCTTGATGTGAGTGGCCAGGATTTGAGGCGCCTCAGTAGTGTCCAACACAGGGGGAAAATCACTGCCCTGCTCCTGCTGCCACACTATTGCTGCCACAAGCCAGGATGCTCTTAGCTTTCTTGGCCAGATCACATTTAACTGCTGTCAACCAGCACCCCCAGGTTCTTTCCCACTGGGCCATTTTCCATCATTGTCTAGTTTTTGGGGTCAGGTCAGCTGCTCAGCCCACAGCCGAGTTCAGGAGCACCCTGTCAGCCTGCAAACAACTGCCCCCTGCCTGGGCTGTCCCAGACACAGGCATTTCCAAGGGGGGCTCCATGGGGGGCTGCACATTTCTGCTTCTCTGCAAGCATAACAACACTTTTCCTAGGTCACCACTGGTTAGGTTGCTAGCTAGGTTTGTGCTAGCAGACACAATGGGGTCAGAACAGCCCAAGAATCCAGGGGTGGAGATTAGTCCAAGATCTGATTTGGTCTCTACCAGCCAGTATGTGCCAAAAGCACTCTTGGGCATGGCTTGGAAGCTAGGACAAGCCAGAAAACCATTCCTCACAAGGAGCACTGACATGCCTCCCTCTTTGGAACTCGTGAGTTTAATACCATGGATATGACCAGACCCTGCCAGCTGGCCTCGAGACAAGAACAGGACATTGTGCTTCACAGGATACATCCATAGTAATGAATTAGGTGGGGGTTTTTTTACATCTAACAAAATTTAAAAGTCATGAACATGCGTGAAGGGAGCAGTTTGACTACCAACCTCTAAGTGTACGTGAGGAAATTAAAGATGGGGTCTGACATCTCTGCGACACAGGAGTTTATGGATGGAGTTTGTAGCAGCTGTCCAGCTCTGCTCAAGAATTTTCTAGGCTTCTGTGAGGTGCTCAGCCTATCTCAGCTGAGGTTTTCAGACTGGGGCTGCTGCCCTGGGACTGAGTCACTTGATGATTTGAGAACAAAGGCACTGCACCAATCCACAGCCATTCTGCTGAGTCCACACAGATGTGACAAGAGCTCCAGCTGTATTTAGGCAGAGTTTGCACAGGCCCTATGCAGGGACTGTCACTCATGGGCAGCAGAAGGGTGAGAGGACACCGTGGCACAGCGGAGCCGCCACGCACGTGGCTCATCAATGCACCACACCCCACACATCCTGAGCAGACCTGGAGCACACCCAGGCCAACAGCCCTGGGCCTGTGTGACAGGAGACCTAGTGTCTAGGCTACAGCCCTGCATTAGAACAACCAGTGTGCCTTGATCAGTTTGATGCTGAATGAACTGCAGAAAATACACTTCTGAGCACGCGGGATTTGCACATCCGTCAGGAAGAGACAAGACAAGAAGCCTCAGAAGTCAAAACATGGGAAGTTCACTCTAGATACACAGAGCAATGTCTAATCCAAATCACCTCCGCTCCTGAGAGAGACTGGGAGAACTGAGGTTTTTCACCCCGGAGAGAATGCTCTGGTTAGATATTGGAGCACTTTCCAGTGCCTAAAGGGGCTCCAAGAGAATTGGAGAGGGACTTTGGACAAAGTGACAGGACAAGAAGGGGATGGCTTTTCACTGACAGAGGCCAGGGTTAGATAGGATATTGGAAAGAAATTGTTCCCTGTGAGGGTGGTGAGGTCCTAGCACAGGTTGTCCAGAGAAGCTGCGGCTGCCCCTGGATCCTTGAAAGTGCTCAAGGCCAGGCTGGATGGGGCTTGGAGCACCTCAGTGTAGTGGAAGGTGTCTTTGCCCATACCAAGGGGGTGCAATGAGACGGGCTTTAAGGTCCCTTCCAAACCACACCATTCCAGGATTCTATGAAATTCAAGATGAGACCTCAAAGTTGTTACAAGACCTCGAAAGGACAAAGCTTACTGTATAATCCCTACATTGCATCTAATACTGTTCAGCCTGTTCTGCAGCTGAGATCAGAGCAGTTTTGTGCCAAAGCTGTTGCCATAAAAGTCTGTGAATGCAAGGGCTCCAAAAAGCATGCTCTCTGAAGCCAACACATTCTGGCTATAAAGTCAAGATGCTGCTGAGCTCTCTGGGAAAAGTGTGCCACTGTTTATCTTAATGCATTAACTGCTAATAATCCTACATCACTTATAAATGATCCAGCTTAATTTTTTATTAAAGCCATATTACAAAAGGGGGACCCCCACAGAAAGCACAGTCACTAACTTAAGACCTGGCACAGGGTTTGTGCTGTCTGTACAGCAGCATGCTCCTTTTGGGCCTGATTAAGGGGTGGGAAGAGCTGGGCTGTGTGCAGGAGCTAGCAGCACTGCAGCCTGTGGCTGGACACTGGGAGGGATGGCCTGAGGGCAGCGGGAGGGATGGGTGGTGGGCAGCTGGACATGGGACCAGATATGCCATGCATCCCAGCTCCATGGGTCAGCAAAGGGGCTGGACAGATTCCCTTCCTGAGGGATGCTGGCACATGTGGTGCTGCAGAGGGATGAGGGATGAGGCACGTCTCCACCGGTGCCCTCGCCATCCTGCTGTAATCCGGAGAGTGGGCCACCCCTGCCCCCCCGGCCCATGCCCTTGGGGCTGCTGCTCAAGGGCACCCAGATGTTTGCCCAACTTACTGCTGCAGAAGGGAGAAAGCACCAGACTGCACATCTAAAAATAAGTGGCCCCTTTTTAACACCCCTGACTGCACCTCTTCCTGAATCCGTCAGTACGTGTTTTGCAACACGGCAGAATGTAGCAGAACACGTCCGGTACTCGCAATTCGATTTGATACCTCAGTGACCTGTCGAGGGGCAAACAGACAGCAGGAAGCGGCTGCTGACAGAGGCCACCCCAGCGAGTCAAAGGACACAAGGACAGGGGTACCTCGGGTGCGTTGAGCTCAATATTCCAGCAAACACCGGCAGCAAGGGACAGGATCCCCGTCACCCGGCCGGCCCCAGCCCGGAGTGTCCGTGCCCGGGGCAGGAGCTCCCTCGGGGCAGGAGCGCCCGTTCCACCCGCGGCGGGAGCCCCGGGAGCCCCGGGAAGGGCAGCGCGGCAGCAGCCGTGCCCCGGGAGGGGACTCGGAGGCCGCGGCACCCCGGGGGTGCCCGAGGAGTCCTCGGGGATCGCGGCAAAGGCCACGCCAGGAATGCAGCGAGGCCGGCGCGGGTGTGTGGGGAGGACCGCAGCCCGCAGGGTGTCCGGCAGGGTGTCCCCGCCCAGCAGCCCCGGTGCCCCCCCGGCCCGGCCGCACTTACTGGCTCGCACGAAGCACAGGTCGCAGCCGAAGAGCACCAGCACCGGGCTGATCATCGCCGAGACTCGGGCCATGGCGGCGGGGGCTGCGGCCCGGCCGGGCGCGGCCCTGGCACCGGCCCGGCTCCCTGCACCGCGGGACGGAGCGGGGCCGAGCCCCGGCCGCAGCGCGGGGGGCGGAACGGCCGCCGGGCCCGGCCCGCCCCCGAGCGGCACCGCAGCGGCTCCGGCACCGCGGCGGCTCCGGTGCCGCCTCTCGGCCGTGCTCCGGAGCGGCCGGCACCGCCCCCAGCCCCCGAGTCGTACCCCGACACCGCCGGTACCGCCCCCACGCTGTTAGCAGAGCCCCGGAACGGCCGGCGCCGCTCCCGGTATCGTTCTCCGGTAACCCCCGAGGCCCCGCCGCAGGCTGCACCCCCGGCAGCCCCAAGCGCCCGCTCTCCCCGTGCTGCACCGCCAGCATCCCCAGTGCCAGCTCCTTCCGTGCTGTACCGCCGGTAACCCCCGGCACGGGAGGCTCCACGGCGGGCACACAACACGCGTGTCCTGGCGTGGGCAGCGAGCAGCACCGGTGTCGCCGCTGCTGGTCACCGACAGATGCCGACATTCGGGCTGGTGCCCCCGGCACTCTCCCGCGGCTCCTCTGCACCTGCGGTGCTCTGACCCTCCGGGCTGCTCCTCTCCGTGTGCCTGATGACACAGGCATGGGGTCTGCCCCATCGCCAGGAAAGGCAGAGCTGGGTGTGCCTAATGAAGCAGCAGAGAAATAAGGAAATGAACCCAAATCATCCTCCATTACCTTACAGCAGTAACCTACTACTTTCTGTGAGCAATACAGACTGGAAGGAGGAGTCAAGCCAAGATGGAATCAATGGTTCCAAGGGCTGCTAAGGTGCCTCAGCCTAGCTGTGATTTTGGGCAGACTTGGGAACTGCTGAGGCTCCTCTCTGTCCAGCTGATGTCCTTGGCTGCAGCCTGCATTGTCCTGCTGTGTAGCATAGCCAGACCCCAATGGCAGCTTAGACCATGGATGAGATCAGCCCACAGCCCACAGCAGAAGTTCATCAGTGCGGGCATGTGTGCAGACATGGGTACAGACATCCATTGTTCCATGCCCTAGGGCCCCTAAAAGTCTTTACCTGATCACTTGAAAAGGCCTTTCCTAGTTACAGGAGAATTGGTCTGTGCTTTGAGGAAGACCAGGGTAGTGATGTTGCCATGTGAAGGATTTAATCTGCAGTGCCTGTGTGCAAAAGGCAAGTTCCAGCTAAGCGAAAACTGAAGCTTGCCAGAATTTACGTTATCTGCAGCTGCATGGCAGGTGAGGTGATCAAAATGGTCTCATCTGGGTTGTTCAATGCTGCTTTTCAGATGTTCTTGGCAGATCAGGACTGCCTCTTTCCTGTGCTGAGCTTCATTGGTGCTGCAGTCCACAGTGGTGAAGAGGAGGGTGAGCCTGATCCTGCTTTCCCAGCAGAGCCCTGTTTCAAAGCCCCTTCTCCCTCTGTCTGCATTATGGGGAAGGAACTTCAGGAAAGCCAAGGGTAGAGCTGGCAACTGTAAAACTGTGACTGCACGTGGTTTTACAGGAACAGTTTGCCAGTTATGTCTTCTCTGCAAGGTCCCTTCTCACTTGGTTGCAAAAGAAACTGTCCCACAGTGCTGTGAGAAGCACTTGGTTATTGCAGAGCTAGCTGTGGTGTTAATGTTGACTGCTCCATAGCCTATCTTTGCCACCAGGGCTTGCCCAGCACTGCTCTGGCCTGTGCAGGAGTGCTCAGACACATTACTTGAAAAGCTCAGTGCTGTCAGTGTTAGGTATCAGTGAGCAATGCCTTTTTTTTTTTTTTTTTTTTTTGATAGCAGAAACAGGTGGCCGTTAGCACTGTGGGACAGTTTATTCTGCATCCTTCCCCCAAACTACTTAAAAGTGGTTCAGGCTCTATGTCCTTTCCTTGTGCTCCAGGGTGCAGCCCTATTGCTTGTGCAGGGTGAGAATTCTGCTGTGATTGGGGAATTTTGTGTCTGATCACCCAAGGCATCACTGTTGGCTGGCTGGCATTCCCAGGCTTCACACACCTTCCAGATCAGTGCTGGACATGGAAAAGGACATGCTGTGCCACTTAGGACAATCCTGGGAATTCAGTGACTGTGCACAGGCTGCATGGTGTGCTTTGGGAGCAGGTGATGGCATTTGCATTTGTGGGTTCAGTCTATAAATAATAAATACTGAGAGTGCAAATTCTCCACACACATTTAATTATCACTTGAGTATTTGGGATTTTGGCCAGGCAAAATTCAATTTGCAATCACAAATCAGGAGCTAATGCATCTAAATTGTATTATATGCCTTGCAGTGCCTTGTACTTAGAATTCAGTGGGGAAATCCAGCAGCAGCCTGGAGATCTCAGCCTCACTCTATAGCCTGGCCTGCAGGCTCTGGAGTCCCAGCCTGCCTCCAGCACATACGGGGTTCTGGGGGTGGTGCTGGCAGCAGGAGAACGTCCTGCCCATGATGCAGGAGCCCCCTGTACCTGCATCACATGGCCATGCTGTCCCCTTCTTCTGCCCACCAGAGTAACACACCAGCAAGGACTCCCAGCACATCAGGAATTGACCTCTGCAGCTGGGAAAGGTTTGCAGTGATTCTGCCTGTGCAGGATCTGCCCCATACTTCATAGTGTAGAAATGTTATTGATTAAATGAAACCCACCAGGCATGTGTGGGGTTTGTGTCCCTAATCTAAGCTTTAGTTAGCTGCTCACTGGTGTGAGGTGAGCATTCACATATTTAGGGAAGCACGACGTGACCTGCAATAGCTGGGTCCTGATCTGGGGGTCCTGGAGCTCTGTGACTGTTCCCCTCCTGGGACACAATACTCCTGCAATTCTTTCCCCCACATTCTGGCTGCCCTTTTTTCCTGCTCCACAGCCTCCCATGGCCAGTTGTGACCCAGCTGTGCCTATGGAAGCTGCTGGCAGCTGCTGCTGTGACTCAGGTGGCCTTGTCCTGCTGAGCATTTCCCCTCAAACAGTGCCTGCCTGGCCTTGTCCTTGCCCCTCAGACAGTGCCTGCCTGGCCTTGTCCTGCTGAGCATTGCCCCTCAGACAGTGCCTGCCTGGCCTTGTCCTGCTGAGCACTGCCCCTCAAACAGGGGCTACCGGGGCTGGAGGAGGGCTGGGCAAGGTGTTGATGCCAGACTTGCCCCTGCACCCTCAGACCCTGTCTCCCAACCAGCCCCATGCCAGCCCACTGTATCCTCTCCCCAGGGCTGCCTGGCTGCTGCTTCACGTTGGCTGTTTCCATGTTCACTGAAAGGAAATGTCCGAGGTTGCTGTGAGGGTTCGTTCCCATCCACTTTGTCATGTCTGTGTGCTGGCTGCTGTGTCCTCCATTCCTCTCCCATGGAGGTGGGAATGAACACACTGATTCCCTGTGAGGATAATTACAGTGGAGAGCAAACCACAGACATTTTCTATAAAGCTGCTGCAGGGAAGTGCCCTATTGTCCTCAGCCAAGGAACAGGATCAGACCTGTCACCAGTCTGTGAGTATCAGCACTTCATCAACACTTCATGAACTTCATTAAATGTGGAAAGTCAATCTGCTAATCATTAATATGCACTAATCATTAATAACTCCTGATCCTCCTGTTGAGTTGTTTGTATATTCTGTGATGGCTTTTTTTTACCATCTGCTGCATAATTGGATTTGGAGAATTCAGTGCTGCCCAAGAACAGACATTTATACTTTCTATTATCACAGGGTATTGTGAAGTCAAGAGTTTTGCTGTGTAATTATGTGCATTGTGAAAAGTAATTTATTCTGTTTCATTAAGACCAGATGCCCAATTACTTCTTCTGGTGCTTCCTAGCTTCTATTGTAAGAAACGAGTAATATCAGTTTGCTGTCTATCTGCACTGCACCACCTGCAACACAGCAGACCCTGCTCATCTTTCACAAGTGATAATTTCTTTTTTACCCTTTTAGTATGGGACAGCTAGACAGCATATGTTTGAGATGTGGGTTTCCATGTGTGTGTCAATGTATTCATAACAGTGTTCCTTCTCAGCCCTTTCCCAGTTCATTTACAGCACATGAAGCCACCAAAGCCAAGAACCTGGTGAAGCTGAAAAGCCAAGTGATCAGACAGGTCTATCAACAGCAAAAGCACTCAGCATTGTCATGGTCAGTGAACACACAACTGATCAAAGTCAATGAGCAGCTCTATTAAAGCCCACCCCTAGGAAAGAAGTTTATTTTTTACTGCTCAGATAAAAGCACAAAGCACTGAATGTGAGGCACTTAACCCCCTTCGTCAAGAGAATGGAGCACTGGGCAAACACTGAGCCTCTGCCAAGGCAAAGGCTGCTCTGCAGTGAGCCACTGCCATACAGAAGGGGGTGTTGTGGCTCTCTGCAATGGACACACAGCCTGCAAGGAACCGGCTCTGGCTCTGTGCCTCATTCCCTGCCTGTTAGTACTGGGATCTCCTCTGGGTTCAGTGTCCAGTCAGGGGCTGGGGCTATAGGGAGGGAGGAAATTCACCTGGCACTGCCTGGAAAGCTCCCTGGGCTGACCCTGGCTGGACACCAGGTGCTCATCAAAGCTGCCCCATCACTCACCCCCTCACCTGGGCAGGGAAGAGAAAGTATAGTGATACACTCATGGATTGGGATAAGGACAGGGAGAGCTCGCTCACCAGTTACTGTCATGGGCAAAACAGACTCAATTTTGGGAAATTAATTTATTACCAGTCAAGTCAAAGTAGGGCAATGAGAAATAAAACCAAATCATAAAACCACATTGTCACCAACCCTCCTGTCTTCCCCAGCTTAGCTTCACTCCCCAGTTCTCTCCCTCCTACCCCTCAGCAGTGCAGTGGAACAGGGAATGGGATCAATTCATCACAGCATGTCTCTGCCACTGCTTCCTTCTTAAGGGGAGGGTCCTCACACTCTGCTCTCCCATGGGCTCCTCCATGGGCTGCAGGTGGGTCTCTGCTCGTGACTGGATCTTTTTGGGCTGTGGGTGGATCCCTGCTACCCCTGGACCCCACAGGCTGCAGGGGAATCCCTGCTCCAGAGCTTGGGGCACCTCTCATTCCTTCCGCATGGCCTGGGGCACTGCAGGGCTGTTGCTCTCACATGCCCTCACTCCTCCCTCTGGCTGATGCTGTGCACAGTTTTTCCCTTCTTAAATCCCAGAGGCACTGCCACCACTGCTGATGGGCTCTGCCTTGGCCAACAGCAGCTCTGTCTTGGGGTCAGCTGGCTTTGGCTCTGCTGGACGTGGGGGAAGCTTCTAGAAGCTTCTCACAGAAGCCATCCCAGAAATCCCCCCCTCTCCCAAAACCCTGCCATGCAAACCCAATACAATTCCCTTAAGAGGGAGTTTTGGGCAAAGCCGCTTATGGTGAAAGCCTAAATTAGCCTGAGTTGTTTAGCCTAGAAACTATGAAACTGAGGGGGATGTGCTGACAGCTTCTCTTTCAATGCCTGACAGCTGCCAGGCATCTCCGTGGCTGCTGCAGAGACTGGCATGGCCTGTTCCATGTCAGGGGCAAAACTTCAGTCCCTGCTGGCTTGGCCCACATGCAGAGCGGGGCTGATTGTCCTCTCAGGATGAGACTGCACAATGTGGATTTCGTTTCCAGCCACGCCTCCACCTCTTTCTTGCTGCCATTCTCCTGACATCCTCTCCCTGGCACTGCTTCTGACAGGGCCAAAGTAATTTGCCAGCTGCATCACTGGCGCTGGGATCTGCTCCTTGTGTTTGCTTGTGCTGACTGTGCGGCTATTCCCGTAATTTGGGAGCAGAGATGAAGTTCTGGAGAGAGGGGAGAGCGTGTGCTTGGCAGCCAGCCTGGCCGTGCCACCTGTTTGTGCTCAGTGCAGTGCTAAGCCCACCTGCCCTGCTGTGCAGGGCTCCACGGGGTCAGGGACAGGGCCAAGGGGGAATGGAAGGAGGGGAACCCTGGGCAATGCCTGCACCTCCATGGCATGGGACAGGGAGCTGCCAGGGACATGGGACAGCGAGACAAGGCACTGACACAGTGACACAGGGCACTGGGAGCCCCTGTGACGGAGAGCCACTTGTGTGCACCAGGTCTGGCAGGGGTGTGGTGCCACAGAACCTCCCTGTCCTGCTCAGGGGCTGCTCTGGGGCGTCCTTGCCTTGGGGGCTGGTGATGGGAGGTGGCCAGGGATGGGAGAGACTGGACCCAGCCACCCACTTGGGTGCAGATCAGCCTCAGAGCTCTGAGCCAGCCCCCTGTGCCAGGAATGTGCCCTGTCCCTGCAGCAGGCAGGGGTTGGTGCAGCAGCTGGAGCCAGGGCCCTGGGCTGGAAGTGCCCTCCCTGCTTTGCCTGTGGAAGTGCCCTCCTTCCTTTGCCTGTGCTCTGCTCAGCAGCAGCTCTGGGGCAGGGGCCAGGGCCAGGCCGGCTGGAGTCTGTGCTGGAAGATGGTGTTTGGTGTAGCATGGCACGATGTTTGCATGAGGAAGGAGTTCAGCAGTAAGAAGTTATACAGCAATCCTGTAGGCTTTCAGGATATCCCCATTTTGATCACCAATGCAAACCATCTTTGAGGGGCTGCAAGGACAATATGTGGATGTTATTTGGGCCCTCTTTGTTTTATAATACTGAATTTCATCTACCATTTAATCTCCCAGCCACTCAGTATTCTAAGATGCTTTAGCCCTTCTTCATGGTTACCTTTTATTTTTTACTGCTCCATGTAATCCTCAAACCTGACCTTAGTCCCTGCCTGTTTACTTCCTGGGTCATGAGGGAAAGATTTTGAACAGTCCAGTGTTAATGTGGATCCCTGTAGGATTCCCCCAGTGTCCTCACTCTCCTGAAAATGCCAAATGTCTCATCCAAGTGCTTCCTCTAGCCCTTAACAAGATAACCATCCTGTTTAATGCATGGCAGCCTTGCTTTTTAAAGAGGTCCAGGGCCTTGTCAAATGTTTTTGGAAATTCCAGTTGCAGCTGCAGCAAAATCAGATTGAAGATATTCAGCTCTGAGGTTCCCAGCACAGGAAGGACCTGGAGCTGCTGGGGTGGGACTAGAGGAGGCCACGGAGCTGCTCCAGGGCTGGAGCTGGGCTGGGAGAGCTGGGGGTCTGGGGAAGAGAAGGATCCAGGGAGGGCTCAGAGCCCCTCCAGTGCCTACAGGAATGATAGGGATGGACTATTCAGTAGGGCCTGGTGCAATTGAACAAGGAGCAGTGGTTTAAACTGAAGGAGAGTCAATTTAGAGTAGATGTAAGGAAGTTATTCACAATGAGTGTGGCCAGAGACACATAAAGGCTGCCCAGAGAGGTGGTGAGTGTCCCCATGTTGCAGTAAAACAGATGGGATCCAGTTTCTTCATGCAGAAAAAGCCCATTTTCTATTTACAAAGCTTATATTTATAGGAAATATTAGAAGGTACCATGTTAGACTTAATTGACTAACAATATACTGATATTTAGTTTATTGGTTGGTAAATGACTGGGGTGTATGTTTGTTAAATCTCTTTATTTTTGGTTAGTTCACATGTTTTGTTTTTTGATTTTTATGGGACAGATTTCTTGTTTATTACAGGTGCAAACAGTTTTCTTACTATAATAGTTTGATGTGCTAACAGCTTTCATTCTTATGATATTTTATATGGGAAGTTACAAGCTAACTGCTAGCTTAGCTAGACTAGTAGGGCCTAAACTATATTTTATAAGGTCTTTTTTTTATACTATTTTTACCTGTATGAAACATCCCATCCTTGGAAGCATTCAGGATCAGGTTGGATGGGGTTCTGAGCAACCTGATCTAGTAGAAGACAATCTTGCTCATGGCAGGGCCTTGGCCTGGTTGACATTTGACCTTTCCAACCCAAAGTGTTCCATGATTCCATGTGTGGAAACGTCTTTGAGGTTTCCCTCTTTACCAAGTACCTAAATCAGACAAAGTCTGTCTCCCATTCACATCCTTCCCCAGCCTATGAGCCCTCCTCCTTCTTGCAGCCCTTACTGAGCACGGGCTGGTCTCTGCTGAGGTGAAGGAGCTGCCCACAAAAACAGCACCACAGGTGCCACCCGTCCTGGCCACCACCCCCTGGCACCATGGGTGCCACCCATCCTGGCCACCACTCCCTGGCACCACAGGTGCCACCCATCCTGGCCACCACCCCCTGGCACCACGGGTGCCACCTGTCCTGGCCCAGGGCAGCTCTGCCTGCCTGGGCTGTGGCCAGGGCCAGGTGAGGGACCAGCCCATGCTGCAGGGGCACAGAGGACCAAGAGCCTCCTTGGCCATGGGGAAGAACTGGAAAAAAGCTGTCAGGACTGGCTGTGATTTTCCTAAGCTTTACTTTGGGTCTGCCTTCCCAGGAATCACTGGGACCCCGTCTCTGGTTCTTGTTCTGGTCCAGTGTCTGAAGAACTGCCTGGCTTTTGTCACCTGCTCTGAAGAAAGACAGATGCCTGCTTCTGAAATGCAACTGCGCTTTTTGAAAACGGAAGCCTCCAATTTAGAAGACCTTTGAGCATAACTCAGATGGGTTTTTGGACCCAATCCAGCATGCATAAAAGAGGACACTGTGCTAATTAATGTCTCAGCAGAGCTGTCCAATATAGCCCCTCCAATCTCTCTCTCATTCCACTATATTTTAATGAGAAGATTGACCTACTTAATTCTGAAAGCAGCTGGCTCTCTGAGCCAAGCAACACTTGGAGAAATAATGTCATGCTTAGTGCTGGTTTCATTACCAGCATCAGTCCCACAGCATCCCAGGATGGCATTAACCCTCCACTGGCCAGGAAGGTCAGGTCACCGAGCAAGCACTGAAGACCAGACTGCTCCAGAAGCTGCTCCCAGGCCATGGCTCTGCTCCCAAACACCTGCAGTGGCACAGGGAAACATTTGATTCATAGGTAATGTCACTCCAAGGAAAGTGAAGCTGAGGAAGAGCTGGCCTGGCACAGGTGTGATGTCCTCACCAATAGAGAAATGCCAAACTAATGGGATGTACCCCAGGCTGACAGTGAGAGAGTTACGTGCACGACTGCAATGATTTCATCCTCACACGCCACACTCAGCACCAGACTGTTCCATGCAGGCAGGAATGACAAACTGCACTGGGTATCTCTGTGTGAAGTGCACCCCGTGTCACAGTTTCCTCTCAACAGAACAGCTCAATTTTTTTGCAACATTATTAAATGGCATTATTAAAAGAGCTTAAGTCTTATAGCTACTGCATTGCATAACTTGCAGGAAGGATGGTAAGTGATCTCATGAAAATTACTGAATTATTAATGACATTTAACAAATCTTGGAACAATGGGGAAATCCTTAAGGATTAAGAAAAACCAAAACAGAACAACTCCCAAACCAAAATATATTCTCTCTCCTCCTCCAAAAAAACCCCTCCAGGCTCCCAAAGCAAAACTCAAGTGTGCCAGTATTTAAAAAAAGACAAAACTGTGTGGAGTGTAAGTACAGCTTAGTCTATCTCCCAGACACATCAACAACTGACATCAAAGGGCATCATGAGTAAGACCCAGCCAACGTGGTTTCACAGAGAAGAGTTTTCTGTAAATATTATTCTTTAATTAATTACAAGTCCATTTTGGTAAAAGTAGCTGTTGACATCATAAATTTCTCTAAGGCCTTGTTTTTGGCCCCACATGTTATACAAGCATTGGTGGAATACATTAAATGCTTGATATTAAATAATTGTAAATAAGGATTTGTCCTAGAGAACCCCATACTCTGCAGCTATTTGACATCTTTATCAAGAATGTTAATGAAATTATATAGCAATTGCAAAGAGAATCTGCATATTAAACCCAAGCTTTCTGGAAAAGTTACTGTACAAAACATAGTTATTAAGGTATCTGCTAGACTAGTTCTGTGAAATGCACCACAATGTTTCAGAATGTGTTCATCATGTGCTGTCTGGCCTTAAACCCTGTTGAGTTTCTAGAAACAAAAGAAATGAGTTCTCAGAGGCATTAGCAGAACAACTGAAAAATGTGCTTAAGAGGGTAAAAGTGAATATTAACAGTGTACTGAGGGAGTTGAGGACAAAAGGAAGTAGGTGAGAGCAGAGCAAGGTCATCCTTGTATCTTACATAAACCAGACTGTTACAGAACACTGCAGCTGGTTCCTGGTTCATCCTCCTGGACTTAAAAAGTGAAAAATGCACCAATTGATACATAACATGTCAGCAAAGAACAATGCACAACAGAAAAAAAAAAAGAAAAAGCTATTTTGACTGACACTAGCAAGCCTCTTTAGCTCATACAGCAAATTATGTATGGAGTTAATTATGACTACAAATATGCAGGAAGAAATTTCTGCTACCCTAAAGCTATTTCCGTTACCAGGACTCAACAGTGTGGGATACAGAGGCTGAAATAAAACAAGTTCCAAAGAGAAGACACAGCATTTTTAGTACAATGAACCACTGCAACAAGTATTGAGTGACTAGCCAGTCTCTTGTTACTTCTGATTCCTTCAAAACTGGGTCTCTTCCTAAACGTGTACTTGCTCCAGTAGAATTGGTAACAGCAAGGACCAGTTTGCTGGGGCAGTGGGCAGCGTTCCTCCAGGGCCTGGTGTCCATCTGAGCTGCTTGGTGCAATTGATCTTCTGGAGGAGAAGGATGTCACCCAGAAAAACCTGGGGAATCCATGGATGGAGAGCAGCCTGGGAGACAAGGTCCTAGGGATAACAAAACTGGGCTAACACAATCTGGCCACGTGCACTGGCAGCCCAGGAACCACCAGGGTCCAGGGCTGCCTCTGCAGCAGCGTGCACAGCAGGTGAGGTGAGGGAGGCAGTTCTGCCTCTCTGCTGGATCCCCTGCCCTCAAAGCAAGCAGCACAGCTGTGCTGCATGCAGCAGCACAGCTGCCCTGGCCCCACTGCAGCAGCATGTAGGAGCTCCAGGACAGATCTCCCTCCTCACAAACCGTGCACTGGCAGCAGTGCCACCAGCTCATACCAGCTTGAGCCAATCCCACAAACAATCTGCTGTTGTGCTGAGGACACGGATGGATCCTTGGAGAATGCCTTTTTCCATGTGCCCTGTTATGTGGAGAGTGTTACTGAAGTAACTACAAAACCCAAGTGGTCACAAACAATGAATGTCTAGAGAGCAGGTCTAGTTAGTAGCTTATAAATGACAGGAAACAGGACTCTAGACTGAAAACCACTATGAAAAACCTTTAATTCCTGCATTTATTGTACTCAGTGGGAATGCAGTGAACGTTTGCCCCAAGTACAGCACTGTGGAGTTCTAGAGAGAAACCACGAAGAGAGCTGAACAGCACCAGAGCATGCAGGGCAACCCTGCAGGACAGCCCTGCAGCAGGACAGCCCTGCAGGTAGGACAGACAGCCCTGCACAGGACAGCCCTGCAGGACAGACAGCCCTGCAGGTAGGACAGCCCTGCAGCAGGCTGGGCTGTGCTGGGGGAGGAGGGATGGCAACAAGAACACCACACAGCAAACAGACAAGAAACCACATTCTCACACTGGTGACATTTTATTTTGTTGTCTTCTGCTCTTGCCCATCTCACTGCAGACTCTACATGCCCTGCACAGTCTCCACATCTGCTTTCAGCACAGCACCTGCAAACACAGCAGACCCTGGTTCCAAAGGCAGTTCTGGAGACCCCCTTGGCCCTACAGTATCCCCTGCTGTCAGAACAATGGGATGGTGCTGGTACTAACACACAGGTACAAACCTGCCTGCTCCCTACACACTGCAATGCCTTCCCTGGCAATCTCAGCACCAGCAACTTTGTCCCACAGTGCAAATCTTGCAATTTTCTGGTATGGTGGGTCTTTGACAAAGCCTGGAGAACTCATTCTTTAAAAAACAGGACTGCTTGTGCTGCTGCTTCCTGCCAGCTTCTGTGACATCTGCTGCATTCACACACTGCACAGGGTGCCCAGGGAGGCTGTGGATGCCCCAGCCCCAGCAGTGCTCAAAGCCAGGCTGGGTAAGGCCTTGAGCAACCAGCTCTAGTGTCCCTGCTCGTGGCAGCAGGGGGTGAGACTGAATGATCTTTAAAGTCCATTCCAATCCCTTAACATTCTGTGATTTATAGAGACAGGAAGATATTATTCCTTATAAGGGTCCAGAGACAATGCCAACAACATGACTTAAAATGATGACCCCTCTTCTTTTAACCTTTTCTACACAGGGAAGCCACTGCTATTTACCTCATTTGCACAGAGAGGCAATGCTGAAAAGAAACAGGTTATGTAAGACAATGAAGGGGTATCTGCAGAGCAGGGGAAAAGACACTGTGGGAACACTGGCATGACAAAGAACCACATGCTGGCAAGGCAGCTCCGTGGAACCTGGTCCCAGCACTGCAGACTGCTCATGGAGGGATGCACTGAATTGCAGTGTGGCTCCCAGGTGAGCATGGAACAGCTTCAGAGGGCACACAAAGGTCACCTCAGAACATCATTACCGAGGTCTCTAAAAGGCTGGTGAATCTCCAAAAGCTTGAGAGCATCCAGCTGTTGCAGCACGGGAGGACTTTCTACACACGTTTAATGTCCAACATTACAGGAGACAGCTGCAGGATGAACAGTGGGCTCCTGACAAGGGTAATAATGACCTTCCATCCCTTCCAAGTCTGGTGCTGAGCCTAAACGCTGGGGTATGAAACAGAGCTTTGTGCAACAGGATACAGCAAACACTGAGAAGGTCTTTTTTGTGGCAGCCTTGCTGACAACAGACAGGAGAGTGACAGGGCAAACCAGAGTCCTTGCATTCTGCACAGCACTGTTCTCATGTTCAGTGTGGGTGCATTCTGTGCAAGAAAGGATTTCCCCGCTGAAGAGACCTAAACATTGTGCTAGTCAGTCCCTTTTGAGAAGAACTGTAAAAAAGAGCCCTGATCTCACACATCAGAGGAAGATGACAAAACAGACACTTGCTGTACTGGAAACCACTATACAAGCAACTAGTATGACCAAACTGAGGCTGCAACCAGAGCAGGAATCACACTGAGCACACTGTGAGTGCCACTGTCCAAAGGAACTCCACTGGCAGAAGCAGCCTCTGCTCCACAGCTTTGGTTTGAACTCCTCATAACTGACCAGATGTTTCAGTGTCAAAGTCACCTGTAGAACTGAGTCACGGTCCCAAAGACATTCAGCTGCTTATATTAGTGCTGTGGGTTATGAGCCTGACAGAAGTGGGGCTTGTAGCTGAAAAACTTTAGGATTACTCCTTCTCATCTTCTAGGGATTTACTTCGGCCTCGCTTGCGGCTGCTGCTGCTTTTTGGAACTTCAGCTTTCTGTGCAACCTGGGGTGCCCCTTCCTCACTGCCCGTGCTCTCCTTGTCTGCTCGTGGTGGACGACCTCTCTTACTCCTCCTCGTTTTTTCAGCTCCAACAGCAGGGAGCTTCTTGGCAGCCAGGCTGCCAGCTCTCTTCTTCTTGCCCCTGCTCAAAGGACGTTTCTTCCGTTGCTTCTTCTGCTCTTCCCTTTGGCGAATTTTCATTAGCTTCTGAAAGCTTTTGGTGGTCGTTGTATTCACATCAAACCAGTCCTGAAGGTTTAAAAAGCAACAGGTTAGTACTGATTGTGGTGGAAATACCAAATAAAGCCTATCAGGGCTTACAATACAGCTGCCTTGTGGGACAAGGTTTCCCTGAAAGGTAAGATCTGGAAAGACAACTGCCTAACAACACTCTGTTCTTTGATGTGCCTCCTCAGGTGTCACTCTGTCTCAGAGGATTCAGATTTGATTTGACATTTGCTCAGTTAAAGACACAGGAAATGCTGCAGAGCTGAACAGAGCAGCAGTAGCTTGGGACAAGGCATGTGACATGACACAACACTCACTCCCCAGACTAACACACAAGACCAGCTAAGTTTAATGACCCCGTTCCCAACAGTAAGCAAGGAAAAAGTAAAACATGGCACACATCCAGCATTTTCTTCTTAAGACACTCTCCCCACCTCCAGCATCCTGAGTTTGAGTTCCACTCTGCCTGCCTTACCTCAGCGTGCACAGAGTTGATGTGATACTTGACCCCACTCTCTGAAGTGAACTCCTTCTCACACAGAAGACACTTGTATTTACCAGCCACAAAGTCTCCCTGGCACCAAAACAAACAAACAAACAAACAAAAAAACAAAATTCCATCAAGAGTTGCTGGACCAGGAGGCTGATAAACCTACAGATTTCATTTAAATCTTGCCCAGATAGAACCCAGCAATAAAAACTAGAAGCTCTCATCCATAGCAGACAGCTTTAGCTACAGCAGCACGGCCATGAGTGAGCAGCTGTACCTGTGAAGCACAGAACTGCTCTCTGAGATGCCACAAGGTCTCCAGCAGGGCACCTGGAAAAGCTGCTCTTGGAACTGTGAGCCTACAGGTGGAACTGCTGTGTCATTACAAGGAATGCAGTAAGGGGCTTTCTCCTGCTCTCAAGTATTGTTTACAATGGCAACAACCTTAGAACATAGGGAGCACCCAAACTGGGGGCTGGAATAAGGTGATCTTTAAGAACCCCTCCAACCCAAACCATTCCATGAATCCATGAACTTGTGAGGATCTCAGATCAGCAGGTGGCAGGACAAGAGCTTGAGCAAAGGGTTATCAGAGGGACATGGACAGGGGGGCTATGAAGAGGAAGGCTACCAACCAAGGTACATGTGCCAAGGTGAGACTTGAGTCCTGAGACACTGCCATACACAGATTCACAACCCTGAAAAAGTAAAAAAAGACAAATGTGAACTACATGCTAGCAAGAAATCACTCCTTCCTGGACAATAAAGCATTGTTATGTCTGGAGGCCAATCTCAAAAGTGCAAAAGAGAGGTAGAAGGAGGCGATACCAATCCTCCACAGACAGAAAGCTTCTGGTAAAAAGACCATTATTAGAAGAGTAACCTTAGTATTTATATTTCCAGTTTCTGAGCACACTTAGACATAAAAAAAAGAGACTCCTGCAACAGTTACTCTCATACTCTATCAACAGCCTGACTAAAATGACTTTGCTTTCTGCCTGAAGTGCAACGGAGAAAAATTTCAAGCAGAGCACCCACAAGACACTTGTCCCTCGTGCACTGCTCATGTCTAGTGGCACAGAGCAGGAGCACAGCACCCCACACCCCTGATCTCAACTGAAGAGCAGCTTTAGAGGCCTGGCCCATGGGGAGCTCCAGGCATCAGTGCTGGGGTGCCACACTGTGCTCAACCCTCAGCCCAGGGCCCAGAACAGGAGGCAGGAGCACGAGACGCTGCTGGGTCACTGCCTGGTGGCACAGGACAGCTGCTCTCTGCAGACTCTCCACAGACAACAGGGCTGCAATTCTGACGCTGGAAATGATGCCAGCCTGAATACTGGGGAGAAAGTGCTGGGGTAGGGGAGGGGAGGGCACGGGCAATGCACCATCTGTACACCAAACCCAGAGGGCAGCTGCCACTGATCCTTGGCTCCCTGGCAGCAGGCACCACATGGAGATGTCCACCACCTCCACCAGTGGGGCCATTTGTTCCCACAGGATCTGACTGGTGATTGCTGCAAGGCATAGTGGAAAACTAAGCTTTCCAGTCCAAGGGGTCCAAGAGAGCCAGAGAGGGACTTTGGACAAGGACCTGGAATGACAGGACAAGGGGCAATGGCTTCCCACTGCCAGAGGGCAGGACTGGATGGGATACTGGGAAGGAATCCTTCCCTGTCAGGGGTCTGAGGCCCTGGCAGAGGTTCCAGAGAAGCTGTGGCTGCCCCATGCCTGGAAATGCTAGAGGCCATGTTGAAAAGACCTGAAAGCTGGTCTAGTACAATGAAGAAAACTGAAGTGCGGTCCCAGACAAAGTCTCTTCACTCTTGTATTTCCAACTCTACTCCTTCCTTCTATGAATAGATTTAGATAGAAAGGCAGAGGCCTGTCATTTTTCCAATATTCCAACCTCCAAATGGACCAACTGCCCACCTGGATGAGAAAGCTGTACCAGCCTGACACCAAGTTACTGGCTCTCAGGTGCTCACACACATTCCCAAAAGGATCACCCCCAGGGTACCTTGATGCAAAAGACAAAAGGAGCATCCCCAGACATCCCCAAGACTAAACAGGGCCTTGATTACACTAAACAACGTTATTGAAATGGAGCAGGATTTGTCTCCCACAGAGAGACCAACTGCAGCTTCAGGGTTGTGGGAAGCTGTTGGCTCATACAGAATCGAAATCTATCCCCTCTGGGGTTTCAGAAACAGTTAAAGATTACCTGATTTGGGCAGTGGACTCTTCGGTACATCTTTATCTCCGTTTTCCATTTGCACAGCACATCTTGACTAAATGTGGGCAGTCCAGGACGAGTGTATTTCAGCTGAGACAAAGATGGAATCGAGAGCTGGAAGTAATGCTGGCTCTGCAGAATTTCCTCTTCTAGGCTGAGACAAAAGCGCTATCTCTTCTCCTGCTCTAACAGGCAAACTCCCAATAATCAATGTTCTCTTGTCTCACCAACTCTCTAGAAACATAACTGACTCTGGAAAACCCCACAATATCAGAATCTGAAACCTCCCATTGCCTTGACTACAACAATTGCTCTAAATGTCCTTACCCTGCTGAGATCCATCGTTTTCCTTTGGCTTTCACTCACAGCCTAAAGGACACTACTGGAAACTGAAGTCTAAAGCACTGTGAAATAGCACAGCATGTATCAGAGACTGGAAGGATTGCTGGGGCCTTCCAGCATGGCAGGAGTGATCTGAGCCTATGACAGCCCACATTCCTTGTGCCCCCTGGGAATTCCAGCAACAGGACTCTACAGTGATTGCAGCCTGCCTGAACAAAGCACTGCACCACAGCAACTGCTGCTGCAGAAATACTGTGAGAGAGAGAGAGAGCAGAACCCAGTCCCCACACAGCACACTGCTCTCCATGTGCCACAAACATGGGGTAGGAGCCAGTACAAGACTCATTAGCTGTGGAGGTATAAACTTGAACCCCACAGAGCATTTTTAAGGCCTTGTACCTTCCGGTCATCTGGAATCAAGTCCTGCAGAACTTTTCTTTTGGGCCACTCTTTGGCCAGCTCTTCTCCAGCCAGCTCATGGAGATAGTAGATTGCCACCTTTGCAGATCTCCTCTGAACTCTGCCCGCGCTGTTTTGCTCCCGTTTCATTTCTTTCAGGTTCTCTGTTCTCTCCTCATGGAGGAAAGTGACCTGCAAC
Source organism: Camarhynchus parvulus (assembly GCF_901933205.1). Taxonomy (NCBI): domain Eukaryota; kingdom Metazoa; phylum Chordata; class Aves; order Passeriformes; family Thraupidae; genus Camarhynchus; species Camarhynchus parvulus. The sequence continues at coordinate 112,889,519 of NC_044573.1, read as the reverse complement.
GAAGGCCCAAAAAGGTGAGTCTCTTTCACTACTTCCTATTTCAGTTACACTAAATACTGGGAATAAATGTTCTGCAAACTCCTCATAAACAGGCTGCATCAGCTACGGTTTACTGTCACAGACACAGGACAGAAGTGCATCCCATTGGTCAGACAGACCCCCAGAGCTGCTCACAGGGATCACAGCAGTGAAGCTCAAGCAGAGAGCTTCATGCAGTTGCTAGTCTTGAAAGGTATTCCATCATGCACTGTAAAACCCTCATGGACAACAAGGCTGCCTGTTCTGCTCCAATGGTGAGTCCTTTAAGAGCAAAGGAAAGCATCTCACAAGTTATATTAGCATCACTCTTTCATGGAGCCAACATCAGGTAATTTTCTGCTGCCATGCTGATTTACTATTAAAAACTTCATCCTAGTCATAGACAAGCAACAGCTGCTGCTAGAAGGAAACTGCCAAGGACAAAATAATCCAGGGGCAGGAAAAATGCAAACATTTGTGGTCTGTAATTACCCAACAAAGGAGTAGACAAAAGCCTACAGGTGTCTCAAGCCTGAGTGGCTGAAGTCCCACCCCAGTCCCCTGATACCGCTGCAGGGTGCACTCACTGGCCCGTGCTTCGATCGGAGGTGGTAGACAAGTCCTGCCTTTGATCTGTATGCTTTCCCACAGTGATGGCACTTCATAGCCATTTTCTCCAGCTCAGATGCAGCCTTCCCACATTTTTTAATATGATACAGGTACCCCATTATGCTGGTGAAGCTGCCTGTGCAGCCCTGTCAACACAAAAGGAAAATACATGGGAGAAAACCGTTCTTCAAGGGATTCCACCCCCAGTGTGAACAGGATCCACAGTTTGCTGACCAAAGTACTACCACTCATCCTGACAGAAGAGACAGGCAGGCAGAAAACTTTAATGTATGCCTATTCGGACAGACAACATCTGCAACAAAGAATTTGCATTGAAATGACTATTAAAGGTCTCTTTTAACCCAAACCATTCTATGATTCTATGCTACTCTGCCTTAAAAGCATAGCTGGCATCTTGAAGCAAATCTTGCTTTGGCCAGCACCAGAGCACACTCAACAGCACTCTCACATTTCATGTCTACGCATAGAACAGTGCTGTTTAATTGACACTGCTGTTTAATTGACACTGCTACTTGTTTGACACTTTGCACAATACAGCTTACCTCCCTTGCACACTTCAGTTTTCCCATTCGCTTCAGAACCTTCCGAAGGCGCTCTCGCTCAAGCTGCTCATCCACTTCTTCTCCCTCCTTCATAATTGGCTAAAGCACAGCAGAAAGATGGATGAAAAAGACAGGATGCTCAGCATTTACAGTTCTCCTCACAGGGAATTCACTACTCACATTGGGGCAGGAAAGCTTCTAAAATAATTAAATCTCTGCAACGTAATGATTTTACAGACATGTATTTACTATAATGATGACTTTCCATATCTCTGCTGGTTTGCTGGGGTGACAGCTGGTGTGGGGCTGTGTTTTGGATCTGTGCTGAGAACTGGGCTGATAGCTCAGAGATGGTTTTGTTGTTGCTGAGCAGCCCCTACACAGTGCTAAGGGCTTTTCTCGTGCTGCTCTGCCAGAGTGGCCTGGAGGTGCACAAGCAGCTGGGAGGGGACAGATCTGGGACAGCCAACCCCAACTGGCCATGAAGATACTGCAGAGCATACACTACCATGCTCAGCATGTAAAGCTGGGGGAAGGAGGAGGAAGGGGCAGACGTTCCAAGCGATGGCATTTGCTGTACCAAGCTACCACTATGTGTGATGAAGCCCTGTGGTCCTGGAGACGCCTGGACCTTCCTACCAAAGTGGTGAATGAATTCCTTGTTTTGCTTTGCCTGTGTGCTTTATCTATTAAACTGTCTTTATCTCAGCACATGAGTTTTCTCACTTTGATTCTCTCCCCCATCCTGTAGGTGAGGGAGAGAATGAAGGGCTGCATGGGGCTTGGCTGCTGACTGGGGTTAAACCAAAGAGGAATTATCTTTAAAAGGAATAAACTGACAGAAAATTATGCATCTCAAACATTTACTGGTCCTACTGTTTCCACTCAGCCTGACTAACGTGAAGCAGCCTGCTTGTTATAATTCCTCATCTGTGCAGAACTACAGCTCAAGTCCCTTATTCTCTCTCTGATAGTTACTGTATATTATTTCCTACTTTACCTAATATTACACCTAGACTGAGTAAAAAGATAGAACTCAGTGACAGACCTAATCCTCAGGGCCAGAACATGATCCCTGGCCTGCATCATTTACTAATACAGCTCTAGGTTCAGAAACTGCAGCACTGGGAATCGTGCAAAAAAAATCAGAGTGAATTATCTGAACTTCACACAAACTTCTAAATGACCTTTTCAAAAGTTCTAATTCTTCACAGCTACAACAGGAGACATTGCCTTCTTTAAAGTAAGAGCAAAGAGGAAAAGCAGACTGTAGTATTAGTACTAATCTAGCGTTATATTAGTATTTTTAAAGTAAAGAGATGAGAACTAATTGCTGGTTCTGCTATTTTACCTCAAATCTAGTCTGCTCTGGATGAAGAAAAACTTCCTCCTTTCTAGCAAAGGACTGAAAATTGCAGCCTAATATTTTTCCTTCTGATTGGGAATGCCTTTTATGTGTGACTTATTACCAGCCTAAACAGAAATTGATCCCTTGTTCTATGATGTTGCATGCCTACCATCTCTGGTAACATCCCACTGTTTTTCAGATATCAAGTCTCACTGGAAAAATAATAATTCACCTAAATTTGAACAGCTAGAACACTCGAGAAAAGCACTCCATGTTCTGTGTCTGTGTGTAGCAGGAAACAACCAAAGCCTGCTCTGCCTGTGTCTGTGGTCTGCGTGTAGCGGGAAAGGACCAAAGCCTGCTCTGCCTGTGTCTGTGGTCTGCGTGTAGCGGGAAAGGACCAAAGCCTGCTCTGCCTGTGTCTGCGTGTAGCAGGAAAGGACCAAAGCCTGCTCTGCCTGTGTCTGTTTCAGATGCACAGCAGCTGTGTTACCTGATTGTTATGGTCTGCCATGACGTGGTATTTCATCCCTGCTAAAGACTTCAGCTGCTTTCCACAGTGCTGACACGTGAACATTTCCTAGAAATAAACAAGTATGTGGTGCATTTAACTGTAAATTAACCAAAGCAGTGGATAACTCTTTGGGGGAAAGGAGCAGGAGAGCAGAACAATTTATTTGGGCCTGGTAACTCTCTTTAAAGAACTGATTTTATGGAGTCTAAAATCTAGTGGAACAATGAAATAACTACACCTTTGCTCACTACCCCAAACCTCCTGCAAAAGGCTGGCCAAGAAGCACCAATCACTGTTCTTACAGATGTATAAAGGACTCCTGCTAAGGGACACGGTGATAAGATGAAACTGGTTTTAAATACAACACAAAACAGGCAGGTATTTCTATCAGTAAGCTGAAGAGGAGTAAAGAAGCCATTGCTCATCTCTTGTGTTCTTACCTTCCTGCAATTCAGCATATGTTTCTTCAGCCCTTCTACAGTCTTCCTCACCACAGCCCGGCACGTGGGACAGGTAACTCGGCCTTTGTCCTGAATCTCTAGAGACCACTGTTCTTCCATACTACCTGTCAAAACACAACGTTTAGAACACAAGTGCTAACACAACATCTTTTTGTTTCCCTCCTTCGATGTGCACAGTGAACCCTAAAAAGAAACAGGTCACATGCTCCCAAAACTGTGTCCAGCTGCACTTCAACACGTGCAGCCCCTTTACAGCCCCAGGTATGGATTGTCACAAGGCACACAGCACTCACTGTCAAGGAGCACTTTACAAACACCCTTGGATCTACCATTCTCTTGTAAGGTGTGTTCCTTTACCTGACCAGTGGTAGAACGCCTAATCCTCAGGGCCAGAACATCTCCTTCTGTTAATTTCTGTCACACCATTAGTTTAGCACGCTGAGTAAACTTTTCTTTTGGCCAAAGTGTTCTCGTAGTAAAAGCAGTCACAGACCACCAGGGCAAGTTACTCAACAGCCAGGGAGCACCCTGTGTGCCATGGTTTTCAGTTTCTGGCCTCTTTATGAAATCCCAAGCAGAAGTTTGGCACAATCCACAAGAATTAAAAATTACTGAAATGGGTTCTGGGAAGAAAGTGGTTTAGCAGCCCTCTGCCTGAATTCTCACTGTAACAAGATCCACTCTCCTCTCTTCCCAATAATAACAGGCCCAGGCTGCCCCTCTCCTGGGGAAAAGTTTGGGAATCAAACAGCACTTGGTATAAAACTGGGGTGTTTAATGAATGCTGGAATTTACAAATACCAAGTTATTCCACTCACTGAATCAAGGCTAATTTTATTTTTCTAGGACAGATTGCTTGGGTCTCTGGCTCCCAGGATAGGTGATCTGGCAGCAACAGCTATGGAGTTTTTCCTGCAAACATATTCTGCTGAGTAAAAACGGTAAATATTTTAATGTGTTTAATAATGCAGCTATTTTAACAGGCTTTTGTTCAGTTCAAAAAGTGATTCCTCTTTCACTGTTACATTTTGCAATAGCCAAAGCACCTGGAGCTATACTCAGGCAGTGTGCAGTCCTTTCAGTCCTACTGTGCGGTACTGACACAGTGCCAGGCCAGCAGCCAGCCCCTCCCTGCCAACAGTACAGTGAACTACTGAATGGGAACACCAGAAGCACAGCTGTTGCTCAGATTCAAATCCTGGAATCACATTTATCTTTTATCTGCTTCATGAGCAACTCTTAGCTACTGCCTCTTCTTACCTGTTTCATAGGTTTCTGGCTCTTTCTGAACACTGTGGTGTTTCGTTCTGGAGTTTTGTTTTGTTCCAGTTTGCTGGTTTTTCCCTGTTATAACACAAACAAGACAAGCCAGAATAGTCAGTTCTGCTAGCTTTGTTATAATAAAACCCAGATTTTTTTTGCTAGTAGGCTGCTATTTAGTCTGCTGCCTCAAAGTTATTCAGAAATGTTCAATGCTTTTTTTTTTAAAGCAATGTCAAGGTTACATTTCCTACTCCCTTTCAAGATCTATTTGTAGTGGCAAGCATTAGTCCCACTCAAACACTTGTAAGTTCTATGGTTGTTCACACTCCAAGCTCAGGGGATGCGAACTCTTCAGACTGACACATCCTCTATGCAGTTTGGCTTTCAGGGATCACTGGCTGGCCTCTTGCCCACCTGGGCTTGTGTTGAGCCACACTTGACCAACACTCACAGGGCTTTTTTCAGCTCCTCTGCCCCAGCCTGGAGTGCTTCATGGGGTTAAGTCACCCAGGGTAGGGCCTGGCACTTGGCCTTGTTGGCTCTCACACTGTTGGCCTTGGCCCATCATTCCAGCCTGTCCTGTTTCCTCTGCAGAGCATGCCTGCTCTCAGCAGATCCACATCCTAATCCACTTGGTGTCATCTTCAAACTTACTGAAGGTGCACTCAGTCCCCTCATCTAGATCAGTAAAGATATTAAACTGGACTGGCCAAGTACTGGGCCCTGGGGAAGACAACTGGTGACCGCCCCAGATGGATGTCACCCCATACCCCATGGCTCTCTGGGCCCAGCCATCCAGCCAGTTTGCCACCCAGCAAAGAGTGCATCTGTCCAAGCCATGAGCATCAGGTTTCTCCAGAAGAATGATGTGGGAAATGGTGTCAAAAGGCTCCACTAAAGTCCAGATAAATAACATCCCCACAGCCTTTCTCTTATCCATCACTTTGTCATACAAGAACACCAGGTGAGTCAGGCAGTACCTGCCATTCTGCATGGGCCTGATCACCACGTTGTCCTGTAGATGCCCCTGACAGTACCCAAGATAATCTGCTCCATGACCTTCCATGGCACCAAGGCCAGAGCCACAAACGTGTCTGTGGTTTCCCAGATCCTCCTTCTGAGCCCTCCTGCAGAGGGGTGTAACCCAGGCTATCCTCCAGCCTTCTCAGACCTTTCCACCTAACCAAGACTACAGGCAAATGATTGGGTAAATCCAGTTTAAGTGCTCTAACCTCGATCTCTTTCACTGAGTGTAGGGCTTCCTTGCTCCAGAGTTTCCCTCTGTCTGGTCTCAGGTTCCTAGGATTCCTGAAGGATTCCTTTAACTGATAGAGGCACAGTGAGTACCTCAGCCTTTTCTGTGTCCTTTGTCACCAGCTCCCCTGCCCTGAGGAGCAGTGCACTCACAGCTTCCCTGGTCTTCCCTTTGCTGTTCATGTACTTGTAGAATCCTTTCTTATTGCTGTTCACATCCCTTGCCAGATTCAAATCCACGCTGGCTTTGGCTTTCCTAACCTCATCCTTGCAAGACTGGACAGCAAATGTACACTTCTGTGTCACCTGCTCCTACTTTCACCACTTGCACACCTTCCTTTCCTAATCACCGACTGACAAACCTTCTGAAGGAATGAAAGGCCTCTGGTGCCACACATTTCTCCCCTTTGTCTTTGTGGCAATAAAAAAGTGTTTGGGTTTGACTTCCTCTTAACAAACCCATACTGCTGTTATCAGCTACTCAATCTCCAGATGTTTACAAGCAATGTGTCTGATTATTTAGTCTATAATCCTCTGGGAAACTGAAATGGCGCAGACTGGCCTATACTTCCCATAATTTCCTTCCTCCCTCCCTTTGCTGGACTTCTAAGACAGACTGAAATTACATCACCTCCCACTGATGAAGCAGACACTTCTTAGAACAAAACATTCAGAATCAAAAACAGAGTTTGAAGACTCCAGAAGACGCCATTTGGGCAGGCAAGTCAAAGAACCTAATTAGGAATTACAAGTTATTTGTATTACCTGAAATCTTCTGCTTCTTCTTGGGAGAGTCTTTAACATCTTTGCCTTCCCTTTGCTCAGATTTCCTCTTGCCTTTCAACAGTACTTCTCCTGATAAGCAAAAACAGATATGCTTCAGTCTCAGTACTCAGCCTGGACAACAGCTTTGAGTCTAGTGCTGCCTCATCTTGTCCTTGTATTCAATACTTATTGAAAAAAAAGAAAAAAGTAGTTCTTGTGAGGCCCCTGGGCACCAGTGAGCTGGACACCACCTTCTCACTCAGCAACATTCAGGCACCCCATGGCCCACAGTACTGCGATACAGCAGGTATGGAAGAAACAGTGCCACAGCATGGCCTGGAAAAATGATCCTCAGGAAAAGAGGCAGAAAGCACCAGATTATGTGATGGAAACCTCACCTGCACTCACACAAAAAGGAACATACAGACACTCAAATAATATCATGTCTGCCCTGAACATTTCCAAGCCTATCAAAATCTTGTCTCCATGAATACAGGTGAGCAGAAGCACAATGGTAGGAAGGCAACACCAATTATAGACTTAAAGAAACAGATAGCTTCCTCCTGAGTCTGTCCCAGGAGACCCACAAGGATAAGTCAGTGGGAACCCCTCTCTGAAGCCCCCTTTGGAAGGCGCAACAGTGAGAAGGGAGAGCGTGGTGTTACTGCCTAGGATTATGCAGCACCTGGGATCTGAGTGGAAAACAATTCAGGATTACACAGGACCAGGATGATCAGGAGTGCTATCAAAGGGAGAGAAAGGGACAGAATTACCCAGTTTGGAGTCGATCAAGTGTGGGAAAATAGAGGTGTAAGAGGATAGCAAAGAACACCTGCTTGTAAATAGGTGACTGGTCAGGATACAAATCATGTATTCTCATGTCTGACACCAAGCAGGGTCTGTGAGCAGGAGCCTGTCTGTAAGGAGGTCTTCACCTGCCCCCGGCATGGCTCTACAGGGGCCAGTGATTCCATGGCCCAGCAACTGAGGAGACTGGGATCCAAAGGTCAGGCACTGAGCAGACTGAGTGTGCAAGGATGAGGCTGCTGGCGCTGTTTGTGTGCACACTGATCTGCTGTTTGTGTGCACGCTGATCTGCGTGGCTCCTGGTTGTGTCTGTTGCAGGTCTGTGTTGTTCCTACAGGAATACTCAGTCTGGCCAGTGACTGCACCTGGGGCTGCGCAGCTATAGCAATTTCATTTCTACCAAGCTACCAAATTTGCCTCTCCTCACAACAGAATAGAATACAGATCCTGACTTAGAAGTAAGAAGGAAGTGCATTAAAGAAGATTGAAGTTTTGACTCTCTGCCACACAAGAAGTTTGGAAAACAGCTCCTAGGCCAGGAAATCTGAATGTTCCTGCAACAACCTAAGACCCAAACCAGACCCATTTCAAATCAGAAAATTTTAACTGACAAATGTGAGAAAATGAAGACATCCTTAAAAAAATAATAATCTACCAACCACAAAAGCTGTATCTAATCCCAAATACTACTGAATGGTCCCCTTTGCCACATCTTTATCTTTAAAGCTCTTCAAGCTTACTTCTGCTGATATGATTGGTCTAACTCTTACCTCTTCTACAGACAGAACTGAGTTCAGGCACAGAATGATTACTTTAATAGACAAGTGACTCAAAAGGAACTGTATAATATCAGAGAACTGTACCTGTATTTGTGCAGTGGCAAAAGTTCATTTCTTCTAATACATGAGCAGCACTAGCAAGCTTGTAATTTTTGGCTGAATTGCAGCATGTCTTTCATGAGCAAACTAATTTCTCACTGAAGAACCAGAGAGAAAATCAGTTTTGCCTTGGACCACCAGTGATAAATACCTTTTTTTTCTGAAGATTTGTTGACACTGTTTTTCATTCCTCTCATTTCCAGCCAGTAAGCAGGCCTGCGAATGGTGCGCTTGCTCCTGGGCTCTGCACTCCCATTCACTGGGGAAGCAGGGGAGATGTTGGTGACTGTGTCCTCAGAGTCACTGTTCACTCCTACCATAGCAGCTTCCACCTCCTCAGGTGGCTTAGACCTGGAAAACATCAAGTCAAATTCCTGTGTGTATGGACGCATACTAGTACAATCACAATAAACTTGACAGACAACATCCTTCTCATCTTCCCAAGTATTCTAAAAATTAATATCACAATTCACTGAATCTCCTGAGTTTTGGGACCTGTGAAGTGCCAGCAAGATAAAACACTGTCCTCGGTGTTGCTTTTCAGTACATCCTTTTGATAATGACATCAGCGAGATTTCAAGAGGAACTGAAAAAAATATTCCTCCTACCTCAAACTTTCAACTTTAGAAGCAGGAGCAAGTGAATCTTAATTTAAAAATATGCATTTATCCTTGGAATATAAGAATATTTCTGTAGCCCATCATTAGAAAAGAGACATTTTCCATCCCACAAAGGGCAAGATCTCCTTCAGCCTCTACTCTCAGAATCAGGGCTGGCACTACGCAATGAAAGATTTCGTGCCAGTAAGAATTTTAACTAGTGAGGCTTTCAGCAGTGAAGACAACCTTCCAACCTACAAATCACACTACGTTAAGACACTTTACACTAATCAGCAGCACCGAATTTTTTTCCTAGAGATCAGAGGGAACTTTGCTTCACTGTTCCCAAGTATTTCTCTCGGGCCTTGAAATGCCTGAACACTACATTCCTGTACACAACAGGAAACTGAACGAGGTGTCAAAGAAACACAGAGTATCTATTCTCCAGGCAAATGCCATTTACATGAAGAAGAAAGAAAGGGAACCCAAACATTTTGCAATGTATCCCATTGCTACTACAATTACCAACTGAAATACAACGATCACTGAGTGAGTAATGACTGTGATGGCCATCGTGTCAATCCTCTGAGCTGTGGAGCTCACCTTCAACACACCAATCCAGGAATTGATAAGGGGGGACGCTGAGGGCACCAGGTCAGGTCATTACATACTAATTCATTACATCCTGAAACATTTCAGGAGGTACTGCAGAAGCATGGGGAGAGGATTTCTCAAATTAAAGTTTTTAAGTTGCAATCGCACCCAAAATACATACATTTAGGAGCACCATTTGGTTTTGGACTTAAAATATTTATCTTCACAATACTAAAATCCTTTAAAAAAATAAATGAAAGCTAATACACACTGAAGTGCCAGAAAAGCACTTTTCCTACAAACCAGTAAGTCAGCTGAGACTCTCAACACATTAATTAAAATTGTTGCAGCTCTTAAAATTCTGAATATTCTCAGCTTTTTTCTTGCCTTCAATCAAACTAGACAAAAACCATTCACATACTTTTTATTTCCTAAGGACTTCTTGAGTTTCTGCTGTCTGTGATGTCCAGTCCTGGTGTCCTAAAAAGGCAGAACAATTCACATTAGCAGCATCATTTGTTTTCTTTTAGCATGTTTCACTATGCAGCCAAGTACAACATCACTTTGAGGATGTGCATACACCACCCTTTGAAAAATAAATCACTGTTTTCTGCAACTAGAAGAGCTTAACCTTTCCAACTCCAGCAGAACTGGACTGGAATCAAACCAGGGCTGGGCCCCTGCACACTCCCCATATGAAATCTTTCCCCTGCAGTGGGACATGGTGGAGTGTTCTTTGTCTCCAGTACATTCACTCATACATGTTTTCTGCCTATACTTTATCACTTGACGACAAATATTTTAGATACTAATTTGCTAGCTTTTACACAGTACTTATTTTTCCTTAATGAAGTAATTCTTCCATTTACCCTGCCAAGAACCTTGTTTCTAGTCTCCTTCATACCCTCCTTTTTATCTCGCTTTATCATACCCCATCAGCTGCCCAGATGTTCATGTTATCCACATCAAAGAATCCTTTTCCTTATTTAACAAAGATTTTTTTTGGTCACTTATCAATTGCGGTGCTCCTATTAAGACATGTAATTTAACACGTTTGTAAAAGTATGTGTACAAGTGAGTTGAACACTTCATTTGCTGTAGGCTGCTCCTAGTGTGTGGACAAACATGCACCACCACCTTCTTCCAAATGCTAATGACTGAATGCCATTCTTCATTAGAAAACTCAGGACAAAACCAGTAGTGATACAGACTAGAAAATAAAAATCACTGCCCAGTGGAAGCATAAAGAGTACCAAAACTGTAACCTAGGGAACAAAGGTAGTATTTTGCCATAAACAGAAACTGGCTAAGAAATTTGAAGAACCAAAAAAATCACAAAAAAAAACCACCAGCCAAAAAAAAAAAAAAAAAAAACCCCACTCTGAAAAAAACAAAAAAATCCAATGAAACAAAACAAAAAATTACAGACAAAAAAAAAGAAAACAGAAGAAAAAAGAAATTATGGCTAATTACCTATCTTCTTCATAGAAAAACATGATTCACTCTATCAACCATGAGAGACACCTCAAGCATCAGTTAAGAAGTTCAGTAGCAGGCATTAATATCAATACTTGAATGATAAAACTATGCCTATGCCCTCCAGCCCCAGAGTCTCCTCATGGAAATGTCAGGGAAGCAGCAAGAGAAAATTCACAACTGCTTGATCAAAGACTTCACAATCAAATCTTGCCTCCTTGGAAGTAGTCAATTGGATGTTTGTATTCGCATTATTTACACCCAAACAGTAGCGTCAACAGCATTGTCTGGGAAATCTCCATATGAGTGGAGAAGCAGCCAGAAGGTATGAAGTTATAATAATAAAAACAAATAAACAGGCAGGCAGAGTCTGGTGCAATTCACTGGCTTAATCTAGGATTAGAAGAACCGAAATGACAAACATGGCATGTGTATCAAGATTCATGGGGTTTTCATAACTAAAAAATTTTGCACGAGAGTGAAGATTACTATGAAGAACTTTGGCGGCAGTTAAGGATCTGCAATAAAAAAGGAGAGTGAAAACGATCTGTCAGGGTTTCCTTTCTGAGAAGTTAATAACAGCAATTATGAAGGAAACATCTATAGAAACTGGTGTCTAAGTTCTGCGTGTCTTTTTCATTTATACACTTCCTACTTAAAAAACAGAGACCTAATGTATGCAGGAATACCCAATGTGTGGACAAAAGGAAAACAGAAAAGCCACGCTCCTTGCACAGGTGAGAAAAAGTGAAACAGCGGCCCAGAGCCTGAAAAGAGGGGGAGTGGTGAATTCTGTCTGCCCGTGGGCTGCGGGCCATTCCAGGGAGCTGGAACACGGGCTGGGGACCGCATCCAGCCGGCAGGACGGCGCACAAGCACAGCACCGAAACTGCCTGAGGGGGGGAGCTGGAACGGAAACTGGAGGCGATGAAGATGCCAGCAGGGACACCGGGCATCCTCAGGGCCCCGACCGTCCCGCGAACAGCGGGAGGGCTCGGTATCCTCTGGGGAACTCCCGGTTCCAACCCCGCGTTCCCGTTCCTACCCGCACACTCCATCAGCCAGGTCCGCCTGCAGCGAAGGCATTTCGGACAAAGCACAGCCCCGGCGCCAGCAGCGCCCCGCTCAGGGTTTCTGCCCGCCTCGGGTCGAACAGAACCGGGCCCGGCCCCAGGCCTGGCCTTCCGGCGGAGAGGGGCAGCTCCCGCCGCTGCTCCCCGGGAGCCCGGAGCGATCCCCCTCGCCGCCCGCTCAGGACCGCTCACGGCGCCGGGCCAGGCCGCACAGCCCCACTGGCTGTCCCGGGAGGCCGGCTCGCTCCCGCCATCCCGACGTCGGAAGCCATCTCGCGCTGACCCGCGGAGCAGCCAGGCTCTCCGGGGCAGCCGCCGGCAGCATCGCTGAACAGACTGCGGGCACTCACCGAGCCGCCGCCACCACTACCGCCCCGCATGGTGCCGGTGCCGCCGCCACGTCAGCGCCACGCCCGCCCGCGCGGTCCCGCCCGCCGCTCCCGGCCGGCCCCAGCAGCGTCCCCAGGCCCGCCGCGCCACTGCTGTTGTGGCGCGCCCGGGGCCGTGCAGCGCCGGGAGGCCGCCCGGGCCCGCGGAGCTTTTGGGCGGCAGCGGGACCACAACCGGGCCCGCGCGCGTCACGTCGGGGCCGCGGCCGCCCCCGCCCCGGAAGGACAAGGGGGCTCTGGGAACATGGCCGCGGCGGCGGGAGCCGCTCCGGTGTGTGTGCTGGTGCTGGGCATGGCCGGCTCCGGAAAAACCACCTTCGTGCAGGTGAGAGGCTGCGGGAGTCGCGGGGGGTCGCGGGAAGTCGCCGGCTGCCCCGGGGCTGCCCGTGCCCGCCGGGGCTGCCCGTGCCCGCCGGGGCTGACGCCTCCCCGTGTCTCCGCAGCGCCTGGCCGCCCACCTACACGGGCAGCGCTGCCCTCCGTACGTGATCAACCTGGACCCTGCCGTGCACAGCCTGCCCTTCCCTGCCAACATCGGTGAGCGCTGCGGGACGGGGGGACGGGGGTCCGCCGGGAGGCAGCGGGGCCTTCAACAGAGCCCGGGCCCGTTCGCGGACAGTCTTCCCATGTGCGAATACGTGAGAGAATACAAGCTGGGCTGCTTGTGCTCCCTTAAGAGAGCCCAATTCTAATAAAAGGACTTGAGAACTATTTGTTAAAATTATAGGTCTTTTCTCCAAACAGTGATTAATATGGGTATTTTTAGAACCAAAGCTATTCTTCCAATGAGTTTGTACGTTTTTTATGTCCTCGGGTGTGATTGGAGGTGTTTGGGTTCTGGAAGCTTTTTTTTTGTCAGTAATGAAAGGATTAGCAGATTTGATCTGGTTCCCGACATACAAATATGCTATCAACAAAGAGCTTTAAAGCACTTTAAAAGACATGAATTTTATAGAAAGCATTTTAACAGTAGAACAGATCTTATGTTTAGCTGTTCCAAAGAACATACCAGTCCCTAGTTTTCTGACAATCCTGTCTCTTACCCTCTGTGAAGGATGCTGGTCAGCCTTCCCAAAGATAAGAAAGATAGTGTGGGTGCACAAGTTGTTTTGCTGCTATCAGAGGAATGACTGGAGTGCCTGTTCCAGTGCTGGATCTCCAGGAACACAGATGGAGATGTGGTGGATGTACTTTGTTAGCTGATGGTGACCAGCTGAATGACTGGGGTGTCTGTTCCAGTGCTGGATCTCTAGGAACACAGATGGAGATGTGATTGATGTACTTTGTTAACTGATGGTGACCAGCGGGGGGGTGGAAAACTGCTTACATGTCTTTCTTTCTCCCCTAGATATCAGGGACACTGTGAAGTACAAAGAGGTCATGAAGCAGTATCCTTTTTTTTTGTCTGAATAATGATACTTGAAATTTTAAGTTTTTGAAAATAATCTGTTGCATGGACACTGTGGTAAAGAGGCAGGAGGTGGGGGGGATTGCAGTAATTCAGAGTGTTGCATGAAGATCAAGAGGTTTTGACTGTGTATTTCTTGCATGTGATATTAGGAATGTGTGTTCTACAAGATTTGGCACTTAGATGATTTTCTCCTGTGCTAAAAATGATTTTGCCTAACAGTAAATTTTTACAAGCAATAGGGACTCTACTGTTTTGTTTTGTTTTGGTTTTGGTTTTGTGGGGGTTTTTAAATTTATTTTTATTTTATTTTTATTTTTTTGTTTTTGGGGAAGCCAGCAGCCTTTTCCCCATATTTTAACTAGTCTAATTTTATTTGTCATAAACAAATATGGAAATTCCTACTTGCCTGTAGTAGGATGGAGAAAACAATTTCTCCATTTGGCCATAATCAAAGCACTGTTGTCTCTCTGAGTCTCAGAGACACGGGAATGTTTGCTCTTGCTCACAGTGTTGCTGACTGTAGTGCAGTAACATTGTGCTAAAGTGGCTGCACTTCCAGAGGGCTGTGGAGGCCCTTGGTCTCTCATGTAATAGCTTGTGCAGATAGAGACAATACACAGTCTTTGGTTTTGACTTGCAAGTATGACTCTTAAATTTAATATTTTAGACAAGAATAAAGGTGGTGGGGGATAGGATTCTTGATTTTTGCTGTTGTTTGATTTGGGGTTACCAGCAGAACATCCTAAATATAAGTTTCATATTAATATGTAAGTGCATTATTTGCTTCACTGTATCTGTTAGCCCACACTGGAGTTGCTGTGCCTTGTTAATAAGTGCCTGAGGAGGATGTTTGGATGTTGAGAACAGTGATAGAGAAAACAGTGTGTTATGAGTCAGTGCTGGTTCTTGTACAGTTAAAGCACAAATGGCAAGGAGAAGCCACGTAGCCCCCCTTCCTTCTGCCAATCGCACGTGTTTGGGTAAGAGAGCATTTGTTACCCTGCTGAATGACTTAGCGACACGTGTCAGTCGTGTATTGGGCGTGCTGTCCCTCGATCTCAAGGTATCCAGGGTGCATCTGTTGTCAGAATGGACTGAGATGAGCTCTGGGCTCTGTGTAACCATCTGCTTTCCTGAATGGAGCATCAGATACGGGCTGGGCCCAAACGGCGGCATAGTGACCTCTCTCAATCTCTTTGCTACCAGATTTGACCAGGTATGAGATGGTTTCTGTGTGCTGTTCCCATGATGCGTGCTGGATGTGAGGGTTTTGTGTGTGTCCAGTCTCAGGAGGCACTGTGTTTGGTGAGCCTTCTCATATTTCTGGGCAGTTATTCTCCATACAGAACTATGTATTCTACACTGCTGTCAGAGCACATTAGCTTTCATATGAGAGATATCAGGCTTTCAGCTTGTTTTAAAGTGAAATGAAGAAGCCACAGGTCCAGAACATCCTGCAGTCTTTGTGTAGGACTGTTGTTGCAGCGTGTTTCCTATAAAATCTTTCATGCTCTGGTTTAGGAGTAGGGCAGCTCACTTCTAGAAACCCGTTAAATTTTCCTGGGGCCATTTGATAATTGACAGCCCTCCTAAATCATACCACTAAATCAGCTCTGGGCTGGGGGCTGGTGTCAGATATTGAGATGATCTCTTGATGGAGAGGCACAGAACAACTGCCTTTAGTCAGGTACTAATTTCTTTAGCCAGGTACTAGAACACACACAAAATCAAGATTGTCTTTGACATATGCAGGATCTGAGCATTTTTCATCCCTCCTTATTAAGTCATTTTCACACTCTGAAAAGCATAAAGACTTTAAACTTTTGATATTCACCTGCGGCTGTGCAAGTTAATGTAGTTTCTGCTATGAAATGAAGATGAAAGTTTCCTGTTGCGAGCCTAAATACAAAATATACTTCTGCTTTTTCAATCAGGTGATGAAGTTTATTGAAAAAAGACAAAATGCATCTAAGTGAGTACATTCTACTGAGTTGTGCTTTTCTTTCATTGTGGGAAAATTGCAAAATTCTAAAAAGCTTCTCTGAATGCTTTCTAGTTGGTTTTTTCAGCCTTGTTATAAATTTTATGTGGAAAGGGCATAGAATGGATAAACTAGATTTTCTTTACATACATAAAAATAAAGCCTGCTTATTACAGTCCTGCTTTTCTTGTCGTCCATTAGACAATCGTTTTCTCTCACACACTGTTCAAATACGCAGCAATTAATTCTTTTTTTAAAGATTTTGCACTACTAACTGTCTGGCAAATTGATGCCTTCAACTCATGAGATTACATGCTTCTTAGTTACAAAATTCACACACGAGATTTTCAGGCATGCCCATAAATCTCATTAGTGTTTGGGAGAAGCTTTTCTCATCTGTTATAGAATAATCATGTCAGTTGCTGTTGTATGCTGGTAATGGTCTAGTCAGAACAGGACCTCGTGCTTAACTAATTTTTCCTTATTGTTGTTTGGGGGTAACTTCTTACCAGGTATGTTATTATTGACACACCAGGGCAAATTGAGGTATTTACCTGGTCAGCATCAGGAACCATCATAACGGAGGCCTTGGTAAGTGCTTTTGGCATGGCTGGACAGTGAAGCTGTGCGAATGGCCTGGCTGTTGAGCAGTGAGTTTCTAAGCAAACTGTCTCTGACTTGGTGTTCTCAGGCCTCCTCTTTCCCTTCAGTTGTTGTCTATGTGATGGACACCTCTCGCAGCACCAACCCCATCACCTTTATGTCCAACATGCTCTATGCCTGCAGGTAAGAAAGGCTGGAAATGCAGCCCATCTGCTTCAATTGCTTTGTCTCTTTAATAGTTACTTTTGAGGGGAATCATGGAATAGCTTGGGTTTAAAGGGACCTTTAAAGGCCATCTAGTCCATGCTCTCTCCCATGGGCAGGGACACCTTCCACTGGACCACGTTGGTCTATCCAGACTGGCCTTGGACGCTTCCAGGGATGGGGAACTGCAGCTTCCCTGTGCAGTGTGCTCCAATATCTCTCTGCTGTCGTCATGAAAAACTTTGTCAGCATGTCTCTTTCAGCTTAAAATCATTATCCCTTGTCCTGGCCCTAGAAGCCTTGGTAAAAAGTCACTCTCCATTTTTCTTATAAACCTCTTTGTATACTGAAAAGCTGCAATGAAGCTTCCCTGAAGCCTTTTCCAGGCTGAACAATCCCAGCTCTCTGACCTGTCTCCATAGGAGAGTGCTCTGATGGTTTCCATGGCCTCCTGTGGGCCCACAGTACTGCTCCACGTCTTTGTTGTACCCTGGTTTAAAGAGCTGGATGCAGAGCTCCAGGTGGGATGAGACAGAGGGAAACAGGAGACTCACCTTGCTCACCCTGCTGCCCATGCTGCTCTTGGTGCAGGTCAGGGTGTCTCAGATCCACTTCATCTACTGCCTTGCTTATTCTCTTGGTGATTTTCTCATTGAAAAAGCAGAATAAATTAGGTACCAATGGACATAGGGAGGTCATTGGCTCAAAACTCCCACTGAAAGCATTAAATAATCCGTGAGACCTCGGTGTGGTGAATGCTGGTTACAAGGTTTAACACTGCCTGTTGCTTATAAACACATTTATCTAAGGTGTATCAAGATAGTCTAGTTTAAGTTTCTTCTTGTAAACACATCGTTTCTTATTCTGTTTTTTAATGTTACTGATACTTCAAGAGATTTTTCAAGATTTGTTTTGAGTTCTGCATAGCAACGAGATCTTGGTTTATTGTATTCTTTCTCATACCTGAATGTATCTCTTCTTTCGTGTTAAATCAGGGACTAAATACCTATAGAATGATCAGCATAGCTAGAGCTGTCGTAATTCATGGTAAATGTTGGTAAAAGGTTTTCAAAAACTCTTGCAATCCTTGTATCAAGATCAGGAGCTGTATCATTATAAAAGTGTGCAAAATATGTCCTACTGCATGCTGCATTTTCTGAGATTAGTTTGAGCAAAAGATGAACACGTATACAGTGCAATAAGTGTGTGAGCTCTTGTGTTGAGGTAGTTTTTAGATGTTCTGTGTTATTTGAATTCATTGCTCACTGAGATCTGAGTCAAATGCAAAATGCAAATGTAATTAAAAATGGGGATCTGAGAGACATAGAAAATGGTAACCAAAATGAGCTGTGTGTGTCAGAGATTTTATGCCTCACATTTGTGTGCTTACATCTTGGGGAAGCATATTTTGTTCAATGATTTTAAGCAGGACCTGGGTGAAAATTAAATTCTGATTGCTGCAGAGGAAAATAATTTTCTTCTGATGTCAAATATATTCAGTCTTGCATAAGTCTTGTCTGCCTTATGCTTAACATGCTTTCTATTTTAGTGAGTTTTAAATTGATGTTAAACTTTCATTTTGTGTCTCCCTGCCCAGTATCCTGTACAAGACAAAGCTGCCTTTCATCGTAGTTATGAACAAAGTAAGTCAAAGCTGTGATTTCCATTTTCTAGTGGGACATTGTTCTGCTCGGCTTCTTTGGTGTGGTGTCTTTGGTTTACCACAATAATAGGTTTTTCTAGAAAAGAGAGACTGGGAGGGGGCTGCAGGCCGACATCTAAACCTAAAAGAGGCACAAGTATAACCAGGGATGGGCAGTTGCACCCGGAACAGGACACCATCACTTTGAAGCACGTTTGAGACCTTAAGCCTGGGCTATAGCGACACTTAACCCTGTAAGGTGAGAGGGAGGAGATGAGGGAGTCTGCTCTTACACACCCTCTTTCCACATGGAATTTGGCTTTGTTCCTGTAAGCAACAGGCTAATGACCCACAGTGGGAGTGGTGTAACCCCTGCGTGTTCTGAGGAAAGAGTCCCAAGTACTGCACCAGGCAAAACTCAGCAGAAGGTGTTTGATCCAGTGTTTGCTGGGAGGCAGAAGCCAGTCTAGAGATACACATCCACTGCCATGTAGTGCACTCACAGTCCTAAAGGAGTGCTTCTGAGTTTAATGGCTGTCTCTTCAAACATAATCGTTTGAGATATTGGAAGGATCCCGTTAGATTGTTGGTGTGGGTGCTGCTGCCCGCAGACATCATTTGTGTTTGTGTCCCCAGTACAGCAGTCTCTCTGCACACACACACACACAGCTCCCACAGCCGTGCCTTTCATGTGCCATTTTAGTGTCTGCTGTGCCCCAGCTCCACCTGTCTGCCCCGTGACCCAAACCCTGTGTTGCTTGCTTACTGAACGACGTTTTGTATCTGTTTTCTCTCTAACTCTAGACAGTAATTTTAGATAAGCTTCTAAGATTTTGGGGTTTTTTCCCCTAGAAAAAGGCACAAGGTAGGAAAATCATTCTCTCCTAAGAAAATACATCTTTTGAAAGACTAAAAGTGGAACTTGGTCGTTAGGAAAGGTAGGCCTGAGGCGTAGGATTCGTAACTTCAAACCTCATTTTAATTTAATGTTTGCCTTTGCTAAAGAGTAAAAGCAACAGCATTTTAAGAATTTTTAACAAAATGTAATTAAGTTTAGTTTTTTTTAATTGACTTGTGATTAGAATGGAAGAATCCTGGGCAACTTACAGATGTGCAGATTTTAGAATTTTAAGATGTGCAGAGAAAAAAAAAAAAAAGCAATTTGTAGAGGTGATTTTATTTTATTTATAGAATTTTAAGTACTCGGGCTTTGGCCCTTGGGCGATTCAGTTCTGCCTTAAATCTTGTCAGTAATGCTAGGCAATACTTCATCTTTCTCCTTCCCACTGGTGCAGGGAAATGAAACATACCAGAGTTTTAGCACCTCATATTGTGCTGAGGGTGGATATGCCTGTGGCAAGGTGTCGATGAAACTTTTGAATAGATTGTTTGCATATGAGTCCATGTAAAATTGTGGAGCCATCTCACCTGTTTGTGTCTATTGTTGTGCACTGAGTTTGGGCCCCGCGCAGCTGGCACTTACAGAGCCCCCATCATTGGGCTGCTGCCCAGTGCTCCCCCAGCTCCCGAGCAATCAGGAAAGCTTGGGATTTCAGTGGGGACTGCTCCTGCCTGGCCTCAATCGTACAATCTGCTATTTACAGGAAAGCTTGGGATTTCAGTGGGGGCTGCTCCTGCCTGGCCTCAATCGTACAATCTGCTATTTACACTGTATGCTTTATTGTACAGTGTGCAGTGTTTGAGTGCTCCTTTGCAGTAAGTCATAGAAGGCTTTGGATCTGTGATTGTTCCCTTAAACAGTCATTGCCTTCTTAAACCTGAGCGGTTGTTTGTCTTCAGAAACTTCAGACCAGGGCTGAGTATTTTGAAAAGATTAACATTTTGAAAATAAGCTTAACATGGATTTTTTTATATTTGTCCACATAACAGCCTAGGGCTAAGATTTTTACTGCTGAATATTTTCCCTTCTCCTTCCAGACTGACATAATCGACCACAGTTTTGCAGTAGAATGGATGCAGGACTTTGAGACTTTTCAGGATGCCCTGAATCAAGAGACCTCCTATGTCAGTAACCTGACTCGTTCCATGAGTTTAGTATTGGATGAATTTTACAGTTCACTGAAGGTAAGAATCT